>NC_136157.1:1565558-1685828 GCF_965212315.1 Lampetra planeri
AGCTTATTTCCATCATATTAATACAAAGTTTACATTTGTAATACATTCCACTATCAATAAAATCATAACGTGTACAAAGAAAACAAACTAACCGGAAACGAGTGAACTTAAAACAGTAAATAAGTAACAAAAGTAAATACAGTAAAACCTTGGATTGCGAATAACTTGGTCTGCGAGTGTTTTGCAAGACGAGCAATTTTTTAAAGTAAATATTAATTTGATAAACGAGTGAGGTGTTGCAACACGAGTAGTACGTGTATACGCTTTGTCTGCCGAGCGTCACGTGATCACAACTGATATACGAGTGCTTTGATATACGAGTGCTTTGGATTACAAACACGTTTCCAGAACGAATTATGCTCGCAATCCAAGGTTTTACTGTATCCAATAAATAAGTAACACATAACTGGTAGATAAGTAAGTAAGCGTACTGTTAGGCTTACCAGCATTCGACCTCATCATGTTACAGCTACTGGACCGGTAGTTACCCCTGTACAGTTTTAGCACAGACAATAGCGGCACTACGGTAACGCCATTGCCTCCTGGCAACAAAGCCATTGGAAGTTTGAAACGAAGCTCGTGGTCGCCACTGTAAAGTGCTCAGCCAATAGCAGCGGCCTAAGGGACTCAGCAATTATGATTCCGCGTCTGGTAGATGCTTGTTAAGGCCCTTCCCATTGTGCAATCCATAGCCTCAGCTGAAACTTTCGCACCCCCCTACAGCCACTGAAAGTATTACGGTAAACAAAGTGCACCCACTTCAAACATTGTCGTTTCATTGTACAAACAATTCGAATAAATTAAAACGTGATAACATCTTCTTGGTTCTTTCGGTAAAGTCACGTAGAAGGGAAGTAATAAAATAATAAAAAATTAAACATAATAAAACAATTGTTGTTTTATTATGTTTTATTAATAAAACAATTGTTGTTTTATTATGTTTTATTTTTATTATTTTATTACTTCCCTTCTACGTGACTTTACCGAAAGAACCAAGAAGATGAATCCCTGCAGTCACGAAAGCTTTAAAACGTGATAACATGTGCAATGGTTTATTCAGCAGTGCTTTAGTCAAAGGTAAGTGTTGCATCGTGGATAGTCCTATCATGAAAACATTAAACGAGTTATGACGTCACACATGGAAAATATGTTTGGGATATCCCGCACCTCCATATACCCCGCAGGGTCTTGTTTTGTTTGTAAAAAAGTGGTATACCCCGCGGGTTATATGCGGGAAAATACGGCGGTATGCAATCTGTATGTACAGTCTGCTGCATTGTGTACACTGTGTGTACAGCCTGCGCTACACTGTAGTGTGTAAGCTGTGTGTACAGCCTGTCCTGTGCTGCAGTGTGTGAGCTGCAGTGTGTGAGCTGCAGTGTGTGAGCTGCAGTGTGTGAGCTGCAGTGTGTGAGCTGCGTGTGTGTGTGAGCTGCGTGTGTGTGTGAGCTGCGTGTGTGTGTGAGCTGCGTGTGTGTGTGAGCTGCGTGTGTGTGTGAGCTGCGTGTGTGTGTGAGCTGCGTGTGTGTGAGCTGCGTGTGTGTGTGAGCTGCGTGTGTGTGTGAGCTGCGTGTGTGTGTGAGCTGCGTGTGTGTGTGAGCTGCGTGTGTGTGTGAGCTGCGTGTGTGTGTGAGCTGCGTGTGTGTGTGAGCTGCGTGTGTGTGTGAGCTGCGTGTGTGTGTGAGCTGCGTGTGTGTGTGAGCTGCGTGTGTGTGTGAGCTGCGTGTGTGTGTGAGCTGCGTGTGTGTGAGAGCTGCGTGTGTGTGAGAGCTGCGTGTGTGTGTGAGCTGCGTGTGTGTGTGAGCTGCGTGTGTGTGAGAGCTGCGTGTGTGTGAGAGCTGCGTGTGTGTGTGAGAGCTGCGTGTGTGTGTGAGAGCTGCGTGTGTGTGTGAGAGCTGCGTGTGTGTGTGAGAGCTGCGTGTGTGTGTGAGAGCTGCGTGTGTGTGTGAAGCTGCGTGTGTGTGTGAGAGCTGCGTGTGTGTGTGAGAGCTGCGTGTGTGTGTGAGAGCTGCGTGTGTGTGTGAGAGCTGCGTGTGTGTGTGAGAGCTGCGTGTGTGTGTGAGAGCTGCGTGTGTGTGTGAGAGCTGCGTGTGTGTGTGAGAGCTGCGTGTGTGTGTGAGAGCTGCGTGTGTGTGTGAGAGCTGCGTGTGTGTGTGAGAGCTGCGTGTGTGTGTGAGAGCTGCGTGTGTGTGTGAGAGCTGCGTGTGTGTGTGAGAGCTGCGTGTGTGTGTGAGAGCTGCGTGTGTGTGTGAGAGCTGCGTGTGTGTGTGTGAGAGCTGCGTGTGTGTGTGTGAGAGCTGCGTGTGTGTGTGTGAGAGCTGCGTGTGTGTGTGTGAGAGCTGCGTGTGTGTGTGTGAGAGCTGCGTGTGTGTGTGAGAGCTGCGTGTGTGTGTGAGAGCTGCGTGTGTGTGTGAGAGCTGCGTGTGTGTGTGTGAGAGCTGCGTGTGTGTGTGTGAGAGCTGTGTGTGTGTGAGAGCTGTGTGTGTGTGTGAGAGCTGTGTGTGTGTGTGAGAGCTGTGTGTGTGTGTGAGAGCTGTGTGTGTGTGTGAGAGCTGTGTGTGTGTGAGAGCTGTGTGTGTGTGAGAGCTGTGTGTGTGTGAGAGCTGTGTGTGTGTGTGAGAGCTGTGTGTGTGTGTGAGAGCTGTGTGTGTGTGTGAGAGCTGTGTGTGTGTGTGAGAGCTGTGTGTGTGTGTGAGAGCTGTGTGTGTGTGTGAGAGCTGTGTGTGTGTGTGAGAGCTGTGTGTGTGTGTGAGAGCTGTGTGTGTGTGTGAGAGCTGTGTGTGTGTGTGAGAGCTGTGTGTGTGTGTGAGAGCTGTGTGTGTGTGTGAGAGCTGTGTGTGTGTGTGAGAGCTGTGTGTGTGTGTGAGAGCTGTGTGTGTGTGTGAGAGCTGTGTGTGTGTGTGAGAGCTGTGTGTGTGTGTGAGAGCTGTGTGTGTGTGTGAGAGCTGTGTGTGTGTGTGAGAGCTGTGTGTGTGTGTGAGAGCTGTGTGTGTGTGTGAGAGCTGTGTGTGTGTGTGAGAGCTGTGTGTGTGTGTGAGAGCTGTGTGTGTGTGTGAGAGCTGTGTGTGTGTGTGAGAGCTGTGTGTGTGTGAGAGCTGTGTGTGTGTGTGAGAGCTGTGTGTGTGTGTGAGAGCTGTGTGTGTGTGTGTGAGAGCTGTGTGTGTGTGTGAGAGCTGTGTGTGTGTGTGAGAGCTGTGTGTGTGTGTGAGAGCTGTGTGTGTGTGTGAGAGCTGTGTGTGTGTGTGAGAGCTGTGTGTGTGTGTGAGAGCTGTGTGTGTGTGTGAGAGCTGTGTGTGTGTGTGAGAGCTGTGTGTGTGTGTGAGAGCTGTGTGTGTGTGTGAGAGCTGTGTGTGTGTGTGAGAGCTGTGTGTGTGTGAGAGCTGTGTGTGTGTGTGAGAGCTGTGTGTGTGTGTGAGAGCTGTGTGTGTGTGAGAGCTGTGTGTGTGTGTGAGAGCTGTGTGTGTGTGTGAGAGCTGTGTGTGTGTGTGAGAGCTGTGTGTGTGTGTGAGAGCTGTGTGTGTGTGTGAGAGCTGTGTGTGTGTGTGAGAGCTGTGTGTGTGTGTGAGAGCTGTGTGTGTGTGTGAGAGCTGTGTGTGTGTGTGAGAGCTGTGTGTGTGTGTGAGAGCTGTGTGTGTGTGTGAGAGCTGTGTGTGTGTGTGAGAGCTGTGTGTGTGAGAGCTGTGTGTGTGAGAGCTGTGTGTGTGTGTGTGAGCTGTGTGTGTGAGAGCTGTGTGTGTGTGAGCTGTGTGTGGTGAGCTGTGTGTGTGAGCTGTGTGTGTGTAAGCTGTGTGTGTGTGTAAGCTGTGTGTTTAAGCTGTATGTGTGAGTGTGTGTGAGAGCTGTGTGTGTGTGAGAGCTGTGTGTGTGTGTGTGAGCTGTGTGTGTGAGCTGTGTGTGTGAGCTGTGTGTGTGAGTGAGCTGTGTGTGTGTGTGTGTGAGCTGTGTGTGAGAGCTGTGTGTGTGAGAGCTGTGTGTGTGAGCTGTGTGTGTGAGCTGTGTGTGTGTGTGAGCTGTGTGTGTGTGAGCTGTGTGTGTGTGTGAGCTGTGTGTGTGTGTGTGAGCTGTGTGTGTGTGTGAGCTGTGTGTGTGTGTGAGCTGTGTGTGAGAGCTGTGTGTGTGTGTGAGCTGTGTGTGTGTGTGAGCTGTGTGTGTGTGAGCTGTAGTGTGAGCTGTGTGTGTGTGAGCTGTGTGTGAGCTGTGTGTGTGAGCTGTAGTGTGTGAGCTGTGTGTGGTGAGCTGTGTGTGTGTGAGCTGTGTGTGTGAGCTGTGTGTGTGAGCTGTGTGTGTGTGTGAGCCGTGTGTGTGAGCTGTGTGTGTGAGCTGTGTGTGTGTGTGTGAGCTGTGTGTGAGAGCTGTGTGTGTGTGTGAGCTGTGTGTGTGTGTGAGCTGTGTGTGTGTGAGCTGTAGTGTGTGAGCTGTGTGTGTGTGAGCTGTGTGTGAGCTGTGTGTGTGTGTGAGCCGTGTGTGCGAGCTGTGTGTGTGTGTGTGAGCTGTGTGTGTGTGTGTGAGCTGTGTGTGTGAGCTGTGTGTGTGAGCTGTGTTTGTGTGCTGTGTGTGTGAGCTATGTGTGTGTGCTGTGTGTGTGTGCTGTGTGTGTGAGCTGTGTGTGTGAGCTGTAGTGTGTGTGAGCTGTGTGTGTGAGCTGTGTGTGTGAGCTGTGTGTGTGAGCTGTGTGTGTGTGTGAGCCGTGTGTGTGTGTGAGCCGTGTGTGAGCTGTGTGTGTGTGAGCTGTGTGTGTGTGAGCTGTGTGTGTGTGAGCTGTGTGTGTGTGTGTGAGCTGTGTGTGTGAGCTGTGTGTGTGAGCTGTGTGTGTGAGTGAGCTGTGTGTGTGTGTGTGTGAGCTGTGTGTGAGAGCTGTGTGTGTGAGCTGTGTGTGTGAGCTGTGTTTGTGAGCTGTGTGTGTGAGCTGTGTGTGTGTGTGAGCTGTGTGTGTGTGTGAGCCGTGTGTGTGAGCTGTGTGTGAGCTGTGTGTGTGTGTGTGAGCTGTGTGTGTGTGAGCTGTGTGTGTGAGAGCTGTGTGTGTGAGCTGTGTGTGTGAGCTGTGTGTGTGAGCTGTGTGTGTGAGCTGTGTGTGTGTGTGTGAGCTGTGTGTGTGAGAGCTGTGTGTGTGAGAGCTGTGTGTGTGAGCTGTGTGTGTGAGCTGTGTGTGTGAGCTGTGTGTGTGTGTGAGCTGTGTGTGTGTGTGAGCCGTGTGTGTGAGCTGTGTGTGTGTGTGTGAGCTGTGTGTGAGAGCTGTGTGTGTGTGTGAGCTGTGTGTGTGTGTGAGCTGTAGTGTGTGAGCTGTGTGTGTGTGAGCTGTGTGTGAGCTGTGTGTGTGTGTGTGAGCCGTGTGTGCGAGCTGTGTGTGTGTGTGAGCTGTGTGTGTGTGTGTGAGCTGTGTGTGTGAGCTGTATGTGTGAGCTGTGTTTGTGTGCTGTGTGTGTGAGCTATGTGTGTGTGCTGTGTGTGTGTGCTGTGTGTGTGAGCTGTGTGTGTGAGCTGTAGTGTGTATGAGCTGTGTGTGTGAGCTGTGTGTGTGAGCTGTGTGTGTGAGCTGTGTGTGTGTGTGAGCTGTGTGTGAGAGCTGTGTGTGAGAGCTGTGTGTGTGAGAGCTGTGTGTGTGAGCTGTGTGTGTGAGCTGTGTGTGTGAGCTGTGTGTGTGTGTGTGCTGTGTGTGTGTGTGAGCTGTGTGTGTGTGAGCCGTGTGTGTGAGCTGTGTGTGTGTGTGAGCTGTGTGTGTGTGTGTGAGCTGTGTGTGTGTGAGCTGTGTGTGTGAGCTGTGTGTGTGAGCTGTGTGTGTGAGCTGTGTGTGTGTGTGTGAGCTGTGTGTGTGAGAGCTGTGTGTGTGAGAGCTGTGTGTGTGAGCTGTGTGTGTGAGCTGTGTGTGTGAGCCGTGTGTGTGAGCTGTGTGTGTGTGTGAGCTGTGTGTGTGTGAGCTGTGTGTGTGTGAGCTGTGTGTGTGTGTGTGAGCTGTCTGTGAGAGCTGTGTGTGTGTGTGAGCTGTGTGTGTGTGTGAGCTGTGTGTGTGTGTGAGCTGTGTGTGTGTGAGCTGTAGTGTGTGAGCTGTGTGTGTGTGAGCTGTGTGTGTGTGAGCTGTAGTGTGTGAGCTGTGTGTGGTGAGCTGTGTGTGTGTGAGCTGTGTGTGTGAGCTGTGTGTGTGAGCTGTGTGTGTGTGTGAGCTGTGTGTGTGTGTGAGCCGTGTGTGTGAGCTGTGTGTGTGTGTGAGCTGTGTGTGTGAGATGTGTTTGTGTGCTGTGTGTGTGAGCTGTGTGTGTGAGCTGTGTGTGTGAGCTGTGTGTGTGTGTGAGCCGTGTGTGTGTGAGCCGTGTGTGTGTGTGTGAGCCGTGTGTGTGTGTGTGTGAGCCGTGTGTGTGTGTGTGAGCCGTGTGTGTGTGAGCCGTGTGTGTGTGTGTGTGTGAGCCGTGTGTGTGTGTGTGAGCCGTGTGTGTGTGTGAGCCGTGTGTGTGTGTGTGAGCCGTGTGTGTGTGTGTGTGAGCCGTGTGTGTGTGTGAGCCGTGTGTGTGTGTGTGTGAGCCGTGTGTGTGTGTGAGCCGTGTGTGTGTGAGCCGTGTGTGTGTGTGAGCCGTGTGTGTGTGTGAGCCGTGTGTGTGTGTGAGCCGTGTGTGTGTGTGTGTGAGCCGTGTGTGTGTGTGTGAGCCGTGTGTGTGTGTGTGTGAGCCGTGTGTGTGTGTGCCGTGTGTGTGTGTGAGCCGTGTGTGTGTGTGAGCCGTGTGTGTGTGTGAGCCGTGTGTGTGTGTGTGTGAGCCGTGTGTGTGTGTGTGAGCCGTGTGTGTGTGTGTGTGAGCCGTGTGTGTGTGTGTGTGAGCCGTGTGTGTGTGTGTGTGTGAGCCGTGTGTGTGTGTGTGTGAGCCGTGTGTGTGTGAGCCGTGTGTGTGTGAGCCGTGTGTGTGTGAGCCGTGTGTGTGTGTGAGCCGTGTGTGTGTGTGAGCCGTGTGTGTGTGTGAGCCGTGTGTGTGTGTGTGAGCCGTGTGTGTGTGTGTGAGCCGTGTGTGTGTGTGTGAGCCGTGTGTGTGTGTGTGAGCCGTGTGTGTGTGTGTGAGCCGTGTGTGTGTGTGTGAGCCGTGTGTGTGTGTGTGAGCCGTGTGTGTGTGTGAGCCGTGTGTGTGTGTGAGCCGTGTGTGTGTGTGAGCCGTGTGTGTGTGTGTGTGTGAGCCGTGTGTGTGTGTGTGTGTGAGCCGTGTGTGTGTGTGTGAGCCGTGTGTGTGTGTGTGAGCCGTGTGTGTGTGTGTGTGAGGCGTGTGTGTGTGTGTGAGCCGTGTGTGTGTGTGTGTGTGTGAGCCGTGTGTGTGTGTGAGCCGTGTGTGTGTGTGAGCCGTGTGTGTGTGTGAGCCGTGTGTGTGTGAGCCGTGTGTGTGTGTGTGTGAGCCGTGTGTGTGTGTGTGTGAGCCGTGTGTGTGAGCCGTGTGTGTGTGTGTGTGAGCCGTGTGTGTGTGTGAGCCGTGTGTGTGTGTGTGTGAGCCGTGTGTGTGTGTGTGAGCCGTGTGTGTGTGTGTGTGAGCCGTGTGTGTGTGAGCCGTGTGTGTGTGTGTGTGAGCCGTGTGTGTGTGTGTGTGAGCCGTGTGTGTGTGTGTGTGAGCCGTGTGTGTGTGTGTGTGAGCCGTGTGTGTGTGTGAGAGCCGTGTGTGTGTGTGAGCCGTGTGTGTGTGTGTGATCCGTGTGTGTGTGTATGAGCCGTGTGTGTGTATGAGCCGTATGTGTGTGAGCCGTGTGTGTGTGAGCTGTGTGGGTGGTGCTGGATATGACGTTGAGCCCTCGTCACGGCTTCGCTATCGGCGCAGCTTCCTCTCACACAGCAGCAACAACACGCGCGCGATTACACTGTACACACTACACGCAGATACACACTGAGACACACACACAGATACACACAGAGATACACAGATACACACACAGATACACACACAGAGATACACACCGAGACACACACACACACAGATACACACAGAGATACACACTACACACAGATACACACACACAGAGATACACGCAGATACACACACAGAGATACACACTGAGATACACACACAGAGAGATACACACACACAGACACACACACAGACACACACTGACACACACAACAATTACCGTACTGCACATGCAGAGACAATCGTACACTACACACACGATCACACACGCAGAGACAGACACACATTGGCACAAGCAAATACACAGACACACATCCTTACGAACCTCACACTCACCCTTCATAGCACACGTCCTTGATTATTAACAACACTCAACCTTACTAACACAAACCCTGGACATCACACACCCCTACTAACACACACACACCAACACACACCCTTAATTACACACACCCTTAATTACACACACACTTACTAACACACACTTAATTACACACACACACTTACTAACACATACACCCTGACCAACACACCCTTACTAACACACACTTACCAACACACACATTTACCTACACACGCCCTAACACACACACACACGCACACACGCACACACCAGCACACACACCCCCCCACACACACACACCCTTACTAACACACATACACACACACCCCACACGCACACACCCCCACAAACAACCCCACCCCACACCCCCACGCACACACCCCCACACACACACACACACCCCACACACACACACCAATACACACACACATCCCACACACACCGCCATGTCGGCCTCAGGACTCTGACGCCGCTCCGCTGCAAAGGGACGGGCAGGAGACCGGCGGAGTCGACACGGGAGCGGCAGCGGAAGACGGTGAGTGGTGGTGAGTGGTGAGTGGGGCTGGTGGTGAGTGGGTTGGTGGTGAGTGGTGAGTGGGGCTGGTGGTGAGTGGGTTGGTGGTGAGTGGTGAGTGGGGCTGGTGGTGAGTGGGTTGGTGGTGAGTGGTGAGTGGGGCTGGTGGTGAGTGGATTGGTGGTGAGTGGTGAGTGGGGCTGGTGGTGAGTGGGTTGGTGGTGAGTGGTGAGTGGGGCTGGTGGTGAGTGGGGCTGGTGGTGAGTGGGTTGGTGGTGAGTGGGGCTGGTGGTGAGTGGTGAGTGGGGCTGGTGGTGAGTGGGTTGGTGGTGAGTGGGGCTGGTGGTGAGTAGGGCTGGTGGTGAGTGAGTGGGGCTGGTGGTGAGTGGTGAGTGGGGCTGGTGGTGAGTGGGGAATGGAATTGGTGGTGAGTGGGGTTGGTGGTGAGTGGGGCTGGTGGTGAGTGGGGAATGGAGTTGGTGGTGAGTGGGGCTGGTGGTGAGTGGGGCTGGTGGTGAGTGGGGCTGGTGGTGAGTGGTGAGTGGTGGTGAGTGGGGCTGGTGGTGAGTGGGGCTGGTGGTGAGTGGGGCTGGTGGTGAGTGGTGGTGAGTGGTGAGTGGGGCTGGTGGTGAGTGGTGAGTGGGGCTGGTGGTGAGTGAGTGGGGCTGGTGGTGAGTGGTGAGTGAGGAATGGAGTTGGTGGTGAGTGGGGCTGGTGGTGAGTGGTGGTGAGTGGTCAGTGGGGCTGGTGGTGAGTGAGTGGAGCTGGTGGTGAGTGGTGAGTGAGGAATGGAGTTGGTGGTGAGTGGGGCTGGCGGTGAGTGGTGAGTGGTGGTGAGTGGTGCTGGTGGTGAGTGGTGAGTGGTGGTGAGTGGTCAGTGGGGCTGGTGGTGAGTGGTGCTGGTGGTGAGTGGTGAGTGGGGCTGGTGGTGAGTGAGGAATGGAGTTGGTGGTGAGTGGGGCTGGTGGTGAGTGGTGAGTGGAGCTGGTGGTGAGTGGGGCTGGTGGTGAGTGGGGCTGGTGGTGAGTGGTGATTGGAGCTGGTGGTGAGTGGGGTTGGTGGTGAGTGGTGAGTGGGGCTGGTGGTGAGTGGGGCTGGTGGTGAGTGGGGCTGCTGGTGAGTGGGGTTGGTGGTGAGTGGTGAGTGGGGCTGGTGGTGAGTGGGGCTGGTGGTGAGTGGGGCTGGTGGTGAGTGGTGAGTGGGGCTGGTGGTGAGTGGGGCTGGTGGTGATTGGAGCTGGTGGTGAGTGGGGCTGGTGGTGAGTGGGGCTGGTGGTGAGTGGGGCTGGTGGTGAGTGGTGGTGAGTGGTGAGTGGGGCTGGTGGTGAGTGGGGCTGGTGGTGAGTGGGTTGGTGGTGAGTGGGGCTGGTGGTGAGTAGGGCTGGTGGTGAGTGAGTGGGGCTGGTGGTGAGTGGGTTGGTGGGGCTGGTGGTGAGTGGGGCTGGTGGTGAGTGGGGCTGGTGGTGAGTGGGGCTGGTGGTGAGTGGGGAATGGAGTTGGTGGTGAGTGGGGTTGGTGGTGAGTGGGGCTGGTGGTGAGTGGGGCTGGTGGTGAGTGGGGCTGGTGGTGAGTGGGGAATGGAGTTGGTGGTGAGTGGGTTGGTGGTGAGTGGGGCTGGTGGTGAGTGGGGCTGGTGGTGAGTGGGGCTGGTGGTGAGTGGTGAGTGGTGGTGAGTGGGGCTGGTGGTGAGTGGGGCTGGTGGTGAGTGGTGGTGAGTGGTGAGTGGGGCTGGTGGTGAGTGGGGCTGGTGGTGAGTGGTGAGTGGGGCTGGTGGTGAGTGAGTGGGGCTGGTGGTGAGTGGTGAGTGAGGAATGGAGTTGGTGGTGAGTGGGGCTGGTGGTGAGTGGTGGTGAGTGGTCAGTGGGGCTGGTGGTGAGTGAGTGGAGCTGGTTGTGAGTGGTGAGTGAGGAATGGAGTTGGTGGTGAGTGGGGCTGGTGGTGAGTGGTGAGTGGTGGTGAGTGGTCAGTGGGGCTGGTGGTGAGTGGTGCTGGTGGTGAGTGGGGCTGGTGGTGAGTGAGGAATGGAGTTGGTGGTGAGTGGGGCTGGTGGTGAGTGGTGAGTGGAGCTGGTGGTGAGTGGGGCTGGTGGTGAGTGGGGCTGGTGGTGAGTGGTGATTGGAGCTGGTGGTGAGTGGGATTGGTGGTGGGTGGTGAGTGGGGCTGGTGGTGAGTGGGGCTGGTGGTGAGTGGTGAGTGGGGCTGGTGGTGAGTGGGGCTGGTGGTGAGTGGGGCTGGTGGTGAGTGGGGCTGGTGGTGATTGGAGCTGGTGGTGAGTGGGGCTGGTGGTGAGTGGGGTTGGTGGTGAGTGGTGAGTGGGGCTGGTGGTGAGTGAGTGGGGCTGGTGGTGAGTGGTGAGTGAGGAATGGAGTTGGTGGTGAGTGGGGCTGGTGGTGAGTGGTGATTGGAGCTGGTGGTGAGTGGGGTTGGTGGTGAGTAGTGAGTGGGGCTGGTGGTGAGTGGGGCTGGTGGTGAGTGGGGCTGGTGGTGAGTGGGGCTGCTGGTGAGTGGGGCTGCTGGTGAGTGGTGAGTGGGGCTGGTGGTGAGTGGGGCTGGTGGTGATTGGAGCTGGTGGTGAGTGGGGTTGGTGGTGTGTGGGGCTGGTGGCGAATGGTGAGTGGTGGTGAGTGGTGAGTGGGGCTGGTGGTGAGTGGTGGTGAGTGGTGAGTGGGGCTGGTGGTGAGTGGGGCTGGTGGTGAGTGGGGCTGGTGGTGAGTGGGGCTGGTGGTGTGTGGGGCTGGTGGCGAGTGGTGAGTGGTGGTGAGTGGTGAGTGGGGCTGGTGGTGAGTGGTGGTGAGTGGTGAGTGGGGCTGGTGGTGAGTGGGGCTGGTGGTGAGTGGGGCTGGTGGTGAGTGGTGAGTGGTGGTGAGTGGTGAGTGGGGCTGGTGGTGATTGGAGCTGGTGGCGAGTGGGGTTGGTGGTGAGAGGAGCTGGTGAGGAAGGCCACGTGGAGGGGGTGGTGTTCCCTCCCGTGAAGAGACGCGAGGCAGGCGTCGGGGCCCAGTGCCGCTGCTGCTGGTGAGTGGAGCTGGTGGTGGTGCTGGTAGTGGTGGTGGTGGTGCTGGTAGTGGTGGTGGTGGTGCTGGTAGTGGTGGTTCTGGTGGTGGTAGTGGTGGTGCTGGTGGTGGTGGTGCTGGTGGTGGTGGTGCTGCTGGTGAGTGGAGCTGGTGGTGGTAGTGGTGGTGGTGCTGGTGGTGGTTGCGAGGGGATGATACGGGAGGGGGGGGGGGTAATGGGGATGCTGAGACAAGGGGGGAGGATGTGGGTACAAGACGTGGGGTGGGTGGGGGGTGTGGAAACATTGGGCAGCACGATGGGATGTCGAGGGGTTTGGGGACGTGGGGCACCCCGAGTCGATGTGTTTAGAGGGGGGCGAGGGGATGTGGAGACACGTGGATAAGGGAAATGGGGGGGTGCAGACGGGGGGGGATTATGGGCACGAGGTGAGAATATTGATGACGGATAAGCAGTAGAAGAGGGGTCAGAGGGGATGTAGAGAGCGGCACATCGGATATCGGTATTGGGTTATGGGGTCATGGAGACGAGGATACGTGTGGGGGGGGGGGGGACATGTAACAGTGCAAGGTGAGGACGTCCCTCGTGAAGCGGGGACGTCAAGGGACTGACAGGGGGGGGGGGGGGGCAGAGGGAGGGAGCGGATCGGTGGCCCCGTGAGGCAGGACACTGGGAAGGCGCTTTTGGTGGACGGCATCAAGGAGGAAATTGCGGCTTGTGCCACAGGTGCTGGGAGGGTGAGTGGGAGGGTGGTGAGGGTTGAGTGGTGGGCGTGGTGTGTTTTAGATGGTGATGGGAGGGTGAGTGGGAGTGGTGGGAGGGTGGTGAGGGGTGAGCGTGGTGTGTTGTAGATGGTGATGGGAGGGTGAGTGGGAGGGTGGTGAGGGTGGTGAGGGTGAGTGGTGAGCGTGGTGTGTTTTAGATGGTGATGGGAGGGTGAGTGGGAGTGCTGGATGGGTGAGGGTGAGTGGTGAGCGTGGTGTGTTGTAGGTGGTGATGGGAGGGTGAGTGGGAATGCTAGGGGTGGTGAGGGGTGAGCGTGGTGTGTTGTAGGTGGTGATGGGAGGGTGAGTGGGAGTGCTGGGGGTGGTGAGGGATAGTGGTGAGCGTGGTGTGTTGTAGGTGGTGATGGGAGGGTGAGTGGGAATGCTGGGTGGGTGAGGGTGAGTGGTGAGCGTGGTGTGTTGTAGGTGGTGATGGGAGGGTGAGTGGGAGGGTGGTGAGGATGAGTGGTGAGCGTGGTGTGTTGTAGGTGGTGCTGGGAGGGTGAGTGGTGAGCGTGGTGTGTTTGGATGTGTGTATGTGTGTATGTGTGTGTATGTGTGTGTATGTGGGGAGCGATAGTGCAGCGGTTAGCGCGCTGCGCTATGAACCTGGCGACACGAGTTCGATTCCCGCTCACGGCCAACACCAGTGACGATTATCTGAACCGGTCCCGGGCCTCCCCTAGGTCGACTCAGCCTCAAATGAGTACCTGGTGCGGTGTGTAAACATTGCCACTAGGGAGACAAAGGCGGTCGGGCGTGGTGCTGGCCACCCACCCCCTCGTGTACCGTTCTGGCCTTCATAGGTGCTCGCTAACAGCACTTGCCCCTACAGTCTGTTAAGGCTATACGGGGGATCTTTGATCTTTGATGTGTGTGTATGTGTGTATGTATGTGCAACAAACCTGCAACCGGTTTTGTTCCGGCCTTTACAAGGTGGTTACCGTGGTTACCGGTAATGATGGTTTGGAGTGTTGATGGGGGGGTGCGTGAAGAGGGTGATCATCATCGGTGTGCTTCATTGGTTGTGGGGAGCGGTAGTGACGTCTTTCACGCTCTGCGCTACAAACCCGGCCCAGTTCGATTCCCGCTCACGGCTAACACCAGTGATGATTATCTGAACCGGACCTGGGCCTCCCCTATGTCCACTCAGCCTTACATGAGTACCTGGTACAGTGTGTAAACATCGCCACTGGGGAGACAAAGGCGGCCGGGCGAGGAGCTGGCCGCCCACCCCCTCGTGTGCCGTGCCGGCCTTCGTAGGTGCTACTCGCTCACATCACTTGCCCCAACATTCTGACAAGGCTATATGGGGGAATCTTTGTCTTGGGTGTGGGTTTATAGGATTCATTGGGGTGAGTGTTGCGTGCATGCGGAACTTGTGTTCCACACGGCCTTTCTGAGATTCTTCCTGTGTGTCCCACCCCCCCCCCAGGCGATGATGGAGGGCACGTGTGAAGGAGGTGTCAGCGTCACGAGGGCGGTGAGGATGCAACCGTGATGATTGTCCCCGGGATAATTAGCCCGAGGGACAGGCCACCTCCACCTTAATGACGCTGGGCAGCAGCGAGGCTGAGCCCACGTGTTCTCCCTGGCTTGGCTTCCCCCGCTGCTGCTCTTGACGTTCGCTCCACTGGTCGCCTGTGCTCAACCCACCCAGAAAATGCCCGACTTTTGACAGATTTTAGAAACTAATCACGGTCGAGCCGACAGAGATGGCGCTTGGGCAGGTGGCCACCGTGTGCAACGGGTCACGTGGTGGGCAGTAGAGAGCAGCAGTGCAGGAAAGTTAATTGTTGTACCGTACTTCAGTGCCCCCCGCATCTGTGCTTCCCGTCTTCGCCAAACCCGCACTGGCCAGCCTGCTGAAGTATTGTAAAATAACCCCATGACCCACATCTTCTGGGGAGGCGCTCATCCAGCAGTTGAGTTATCTGCATGTACAAGTACTTTACTTGGCAGATGCAGTTTTGCTAGTCCACGTTTATCGGGTTTCCATTTCAACCTTTTCTAAGAATGACTTTTATTGGAATAATGTGTACAAGAGTGTATGTGTGTGTGGGGAGCGGTCGCGTAGCGGTTCACATGCGGTGCCATGAACCTCGCGGCCTGAGTTGGATTCTCAGCCACGGTTAAAATCATTGGTCATTGTCGAAACCAGTCATTGGATTCCCCTAGGTCGACTCAGCCTTGATTACCTGGTGAACGGCGCCGAAGGCGGCCGAGGCATGGCGCTGGGCACATCGCCCCTCGTGTGCAGTGCTGCCACTGTCGGTGTTTGCGTCACAGCACTTGCCCCGGCGACGTTTGTCGGCTACACGGTGGACCGTTGTGCATGAGCCCATGGTTGTGTGACTCCTGCCAGGGTCTCGCCGCCGTCACGCCGCATTGCCTGAGCTCGTGGCTGCGCAGCAGCAGGCGTCTCTGCGAGCTCTGCATTGGTCAGACCCACGACAGCAAGGGTCTGGCAGAGGTACTGTGCACCACCAGAACAGTTTTTGTTTCTTGTGTTTAGATTTGTTCTTACCCTTGCACCTCCGATGAGCACGGTTGGCTACGTCCCGTGCGAAAAAAATTCAACATCCGTTCAACATGCATACACCAGATGTTCTACATTGCTTCATTGCCGCTCTTCATTTTACTCCGTGATTGCTTTTGTCATTGTGGTGGTCCAGGCCATTAACGCCAATGGGACCCATTCCGGTCTCTTTTTTTCTCAGCTGGTTCAACAAAAATTAACAGGAGAACTTGAACTTGATTTTCAGCTGCCGAGACGATTGTGTGGGTTACAAGAGCAGATCAAATTTCAGTCTTGTTTCTAAAATGCGTTTCTGCTTCAAATATGTCCCCCGGATAATCCCTTGGGATGGAAGGTCTCATTTGGAAGGGTGTCCGACACAGGCAACTCTCGATTGGCTGAGTATCGAGGTTGCGGATTTAGCGTGTAAGTGCAGAAGTAAACACTTGTCCGCTCCTCACCCGTAGGGGGTCAGTGGGATGGAAGGTCTCAATGCTCACATCACCGCAAACACGTAAAAATCTAAAACTGTAAAAGATTTTTATTTTACCCGGTAAGGGCCCACTAAGCGTCCGCTAAGCGGCGTTTCCCTTTGTCGGGAGCGACCTGGCCACGAATTATACCTCAACGAGAAGTGGCTTCTCATCGTGTGGACATTTATCACCGCAGCCAAATACTCCCAAGGCGTGTTTCTAAATGTGGAAGGAAAAATCGAAGGAACCGGAGAAAAATCCACGCGATCGCGGGGAGAGAGACATGCAAACTCCAAATATACAGCAGGTGTCGGGATCGGGATCGAACCCACTAACCTTCCTTATACCAGCGAGCTAGTTAACATCTTGCCACGGTGGCAAGGGATCTGATCAGAGGATGCATTCTGCATCTTCACCCATAGTCTCTACAAGTAAACAATAGCTCTGGGTTTAATAGCCTAGTTCACGTGATTTTCATTCTATCTATTTTTTAATCTGGATCAACCCTCCCCTCCCTCAATACTCTAGATAATCAAAGGTTGACTGGTCCTGTGTCAAGATCATGCAAATTCTTATCCCCTATTCCCTGGCCCTGTCCGCACAGGTTACGTTCGTCTCGTGCACCAGGAACGGCTGGGATGAGGTGGACAAGGCCGGCTGGGAGGTGAGCTCATCGATGGTGCCCCTTGCACGCCGCTCCAGTACGGCACACACCACGTGCCTGTCCCTCGGGCTAATCATCCTGGTGCATCCTCACCGCCCTCGTGACGCTCACACCTCATTCACATGTGCCCTATGTCATTGCCTGGGGGGGGGAATGGGATACACACACAGGGCTGTCCGTCTCCAGTTGAGTCAGATGTTAACTCCCTCGCAGTGTACAGGAGGCGGTCGTAGCTTCGATCCCGACCCTGACGGCTGCTGTATATTTGGAGTTTGCATGTCTTCCCCGTGGTCGCGTGGATTTTTCTCCGGGTCCTCCAGTTTTCCCCTCCACATTTAGAATCGACGTCACGCGTTTAGAGTATTTGGCTGCTGCTATACATTTCCCACGTGATGAGCCACTTCATTGGGCTATTATTTGTGATGGCCAGGCCGCTTCTGAAAACGACGTAGCTCAGTGGGCGCAATGGCGGAGCCAGGATTTACAGGTAGGGGGGCAACCCCTGCAGCAATGACAAATGATAAGAGGAGTTAGTAAGTAAGGACTTGTCCCTTGCTTTTTATTCGACGCGTGTGCGGCGATGGCACAGCCATCGATCGAGGGTCGAATTCGAACTGCGTTGTGTGATCGGCATCGCGCTCGCTGAAGGTGTTTTCCTTCAGGGAAGTCGTGTACTGTATATGCAACTGCGCACAATTCTGTGAGTCACTTATTACCGCTTTGCCGTTACTTATTGCAAATTATGGACTCAGACTATTGTCCTATCATCTCATAGAGTCCCTGGCACATAATAATATGCTACACAGTGGCAATGGGGGTCGCAAAATGCCGATTTATTACTAATAAACCCCAATGATTAGGGATTTTTATCGGATCATTGGGGGGGGCACGTGCCACTCCACCCCCCACTGGCTCCGCCAGTGAGTGGGCGTTACCTGGTTAAAATAAAAAATGAAACACACAGGGCTGTCCATCTTCAGCTGAGTTTCGTGCCTTTTATTTTTTTTGCAACGACAGCCTGCTTTCCCAGGAAAAGCTCACCGTGTCTCTTTTTCTGGAATGTTCTGACACTTTTTCACAATCGGGGGTGATTTTGGCATGTGTAATGGCAGCTGATTAATTTGCAGGTAATTTTTCAGCATCGGGACGTTTTGGCTATACCAGTTGCGTTGTGTAAATGTTTTTTTTTGCTTTGGGAGGAAACCCAGAGAACAAGGAGAGAACGAACAAACAGCGCGCAGAAAGACGCCTGACCAGGGTATCGAACCCACTTCTGAGGCCGTGCCACCGTATCGCAACTTTTGTTTGTTTTGTTTTAGTCTCCAAATTACAATAAAACCTCTTAAAGCCGGACTAATTGGGGTGAGAGCCATTCCGGATATGGTGTCTGGCACGTTGGGCTTCAGGGTGGCGCTCCAGTAAACATGGAACGTGGTGGATCGAACCACGTTCCAGTGTTGGCTAAACGTTGGACGTTTACTTGGGCGGTGGTAATGCGCGTGACCCGTAGCCACCAGGACCTGGGCTGGATTCCCGGCTCTGGCCCAAATTTCTTGAGGGGTTTGTATTCTCTTACCCCCGTTCTGTATGGATTTCCTCCTGGTTCTCCTGTTTCCTCGCTAAGCTAAACACATATAAAGTAGAGTCATTGGTGTTGACCATAAATCCCAAGTGTGGCTTTTGTCGGCAAACAGTTTATTGTTATACTAATTCGATTGTAATTTGTATTCATAATTATAAAAAAAAATTACACATAATTAACACCGAACATTCGATTACTAGCTCGCACTGCATTGTGAACTCGGCAAACCGGCTTCTACTCATAATTTAATTGCTTTCCACGGCTAACATCAGCGCGTGATATCCGAACCCCCCTTGGTCAACACGCACTGACCAGCACGGTGACCTATATTCCAGTGACCTCCATGGCTGGACCAATATGGCATTTGGGAGGCTTGCGAGCCGCCCGCCGCGTCTGCTTGCGCTGGTTAACGACGCTGCGCGTGCATGTGTAACGCTGCCGTGCAGGACGCGCCGCCGGCGATCGGCGCGCTGGTGCGGTCCCTCCCTCCCCTGGAGCTTGGCATGGACGAGGTGCTTCTGGTGACTAGGGCCGAACGAGGTTTAGCGCTGGGCAAGGGTGGAGAGCACATGGCACCGTCACCGCCCGCGGGGGAGGTGAGGCAAGACACGGTTACGGAGCGCCAGGCCCTCTACTTTCATTTGTAATCGGTATCTAAATTACGCGAGACACGATTAACACTTTCCCAGCTTTTCCTAATCGGAACGGAATCGTAAGAAAAACGAAAATAGAATAAGTGAATCGATACTGAGGCTCCCACAAGGCCACGCGGGAGGGCGTGGCACATTTTGGCGGCAGCTATCAAAGTGCGGTGGTCGTGTCGCTACGGTTCCCTGTGGTGAGTACAATGTCTTTAAAAACAACGGAGCTGCGCCTCTCTGAAGAAAATGAACGCTGAACCGCTTGTGCGTTCCGAGATTCAAAGGTGAACGTGACCCACCCTGAAACTTATGACTGGACATGTGTGAAAAAGAGCTTCATAGCTCATCGGATTCCTCCAGTATAAATACATAACATATTCTGATTCTGAACTTGCAAATGTCTCGGAACGGGAAAGGGTTAATTGGCCATTTGTGTTGAGATTGCATCGTTCCAGTGACTTGTAAAGGTCAAGGTGCAGCGCTACACTCCTCGAGACCTCCCACACTGGCCTTAGAAGAGGTGGCAGGCAGTACCTGCACTCGACCCCAGCGTGCACGACCTGCCGATCGACCGACTGAAATGAACTAATTTGTACTGCTGGGTGGGCAGGGGCACCCTGGGGATTCAACTGGAAGAGTGCAGTCGAACCGGCGACCTCTGGTTTGCATGTCCAGTGCGCTGACCATGACACCAGGGCAGCTTCCTATGTTTCTTGGTTAAGTCTATGACTTGGATATTTTACGTGTGGAAAACTGCTCACCTTTTTTTTACCAGTTTCTTTTTGCGGTTATTGCAGGTCCAGTATTGCTGACCATTACACCTGGTGGCATCCGCAGAAATGTTTATATATCTTACCGAGCTCTTGATTCACCGGTTTCTTTGGGCCCCGGTGCAAAGAATGAGACAGGGGTTGGCGGTGGGGGGAGAGGGGGGGGCACCCTGTCACACGCTCGTGCCGCGTGTCGCGCAGGGCCACGGGAACGGCGCCATCTGCCTGTACCGCTGGCGGCCCTGGCTGGAGCACCAGCTGCACGTGGCCGCGCTCGGCTGCTCGTGGGCGAGCGACCGCCGGGCGGGCGAGCGCCGCGCCGGCGAAATGGCCGGGCCGGCCCACGGCCGCTGCGCGCTGTGCGACGTCGCTACGTCCGTCGAGGCGGAAGACGACACCAACTGCTCCGTGAGCTCCATCGAGGATGACTTTGTGACGGCGTTCGAGGTGCTGGAGGACGAAGGTGAGGCGCCGCGGTTGAGGTGCCCACGGTTGAGAGCGTCGCGGTTGAGGCGCTGTGGGGAGCGGTCCCCGGACACTGTTGCAGATGTTAGGATCTGCAGTTTCGATGTTGAAAACGATGTTCGTGCATTGTTGTCTGCGACGCTGGTTTGAGGGTTGGCAGGGCAGTGATCCACTGGTCTTGAAAGGATTGGAACCACTGCTCTAATCCATGTGTTCTTCTTTCCAAGCACGTCTCTCTCCCCACCCCCCCTAAAAACCCTTCTCTGATGTTCGCCTCCAGGTGGGAGCGGCGTGGAGAGCGACCCCAGGCATGGCGGCGTTCACTGGCCGCAGGGCGGCGCTCCGGGCGGCGTGGAGGCCCCCGGACCCTCGGCCCGCGTCCCGGCCGTCCGGCCGCACGGCGGTCCCTTGGGGGGCCCCGGCGACGACTCGCAGTTGGCGGTGGGGTCGCGCTCCTCCCCCGAGCGTGGCACGGCGCCGCCGGCGCTCCTGCTGCCGCCCCCGACCCCCGTGGCCTCGCGCCGCCGACACCTGCCCGGCCACGCGCCGCCGCCGCCGGCCCAGCAGCTGCGCTTCTCCGCGGCGTCCCCTCGCCCGGGTCGATGTTCCGGCGGTGCCGGCAACGTCGGCGGCGACGGCCGCTCGGACCAAAGCATCCGGGGTGGAGGCGCCGACGCGGCGTTTCCGTCGCCCGGCAAGGAGCTCGGCGACTCGTCCGGCTCCGACGTGGAGCCGCAGGGGCCGTGTTCCGACTCGGAAGTCGAGACGCGGAGGCCGTCGTTCCTCAAGGACGCCGCCGCCGCACGCGAGGAGGAGGAGGAGGCGGCGTCCGAGACGGAGGAGTCGAACGGCTCGAGCCCCAGCCCCGTCATCTTCCTGGACGAGGAGGGATACGAGCGCAGCATGCGCGCCGAGATCCACGTGCCCAGCATCCCCGCGCTGCTCGGCCACGACATCGAAGACTCCGACTCGGAGCTCGGGGAATTCTTCGACAGCCGCGAGCGCTTCGGGACGCCGGATGGCACGGGCGGCGAAGGCGGCGCGGGGGCGAAAGACCGGCGCCTGCCGGCTCCGGGGCGTGGCGCCCCCAACCCGCGGCGTTTTGATCGCTCCTTCCCACCGGCCGGGCTGCGGAAGCCGCTGCCCCGGAAGCCGACCGACGCTCCGGGTTCGCCCGTCGTGGGTCCCGTCGGGGGCTCGCCCACGCCGCCCCCCGCGGGCTTCGCCGACGGCCGGGACCCGTCGCCCCGGCCGGCGCTGCCGTCGCAGCAGCCGGAGTGGAAGCGCGCGTCGGCGTTCACGCCTCCCAACGTGCGAGCCGGCGGCGGCGGCCCCGGTGGCGCCTCCACCGTGGCCGACTTGGCCACGCAGATCTCGAGCAGAATCTTCCAGTCGCTGGCACCGGTGGCGCCGAGCGCCGGGCCCGGCGAGGGGGTAGAGGGCGGCCGGGCGGCCGAGCCGGCGCCTCCGGCCACGGCGGAGGAGAGCGAACCGAACTCCGTGTCGGAGCTCGCAAGCCACATATCCAGCAATATCATGAGGTCACTGTCGTACGCTCACGGGGAGAAACGCAGCGGCGGCCCCGTCCAGCGGAGAGGGAGCGACGCCGGCGATTCTCCGTACTGCGTCGCGGGTGGCGGCGGTGGCGGCGGCAGGGCTCGGAACGCTACGACGGGCCCGTATCAGCGCATCCGGCGAGAGGGCGACAAGTTGGCGATGCTGGGCGAGTTCGCCGGGAAGCTGTCGTCCGCCGTGCTGGGCTCCGCGCTGTCGGGCCTCCCGACGGTAGCGGAGGCGCCGCCGCTGACCCGCAAGCAGCGGGAGGGCGGTGGCCGGCGGGGGCCGCACGGCCGCCGGGTTCGCTCGCGCGTCAAGGCTCCCGCCTCCTCCTCGGGGCGGTGCTGCTGGGCGTCGCCCGGAGACCTGTCGCGCGTGAGCGCGATGGCCGACGGCCTGGTCGGGGCCTGCTTTTACGACGCCATTCACGAGGTGGCGTACGGGAGGAGGCGGGGTACGGCGCCCGCCCCACGCCGGGCCGCCGGTCTCGCCGCCGGAGCCGAGAGGCTGGCGTCGCTGGTGGACGGGGTGGTGAGGGGCGCCATGCTGAGCGCGATGCAGGCCCTGCCGGACGCCTGGCACGGCCTCTACCTGGGCGCCGTGGTGCAGTTCTCGGGGGAGATGGCCGAGCAGGCCGTGTTCGAGGCCACCATGGAGGCGAGCCACCTGCCGCACGAGGGCCGCGCGTGGAACGCCGGCGGCGCCGTCGTGGACGTGTACTCGTCCGACCTGGCCGAGTCCGTGCTGCAGGAGGCCTTCATCGGCCTCTCCTGCTCCGCGAGCACCTTCCCCTCTCAGGCGGCCATCAGCATTTCCTGCAATGGCCAAGTGCCGGGTACCGGTGGCATTCCGCCGCATCCGGAGGACGCCGGCGGGCCGTTCCCTCGCGGCCCGGACGGGCCGTGCCTCGTCGAGGCCGTCGGCAGGAAGCCGTCGAGGCGCGGTGACTTCGCGGCGGCGCCGACTCTGGTCTCGGAGAAGGAGTCTGGCTCGGAGTCCGGCGAGGGCACCAGCTTCTTGTCGTCGCCTTTGCCGTCCGTGGTGGGCCCTGGCCCCGAGCCGGCGCCGGTCCTAGGCCGTTACGCGGGGTCCGTCTCGTCGGCGCTGTTGCGGGAGGCTCTGAGCGCCGCGTCCACACCGCGCTCCGCGGAGGAGTTGGCGCGGAGGCCGAGCGGCGCCGGCGTCCTCGACGGCACGGAGGCGGTGCCCGACGGCGCCCGCGGAGCGGCGGAGCCGGCCGAGCTGGCCGAGCGTCTCTCCCTCTCCATCCTGCGCTGCTCCGTGGAGGCGGCCGAGGCGCGGCTGGTGCGGCGCGAGGGCTCGGAGACGCCGTCCGCCCCGCCGCGGGCGCCGGCGGGGGAGAGCGGCGGCGGCGGCGTCGCGGGGACGCGGTCGCCCGCCACTCCGCCCCCGAGCCCCGTGCGGACTCCGGAGCAGTCGCTCGATCGCGGTGGCCCGCGCCACCCGGGGCTCCGCCCTCCGCCGCGTCCGTCCGGCCGGACGGGGGAGACGACGGGCGGCCCCGCGTCCGACGGCGCCGGCGACAGGAAGGTGATGCGGAGGCTGAGCAAGGATCTGAAGCGGGAGCTGTCCAAGTGCTTCCAGCCCACGGTGCCGCCCCCCACGCCCCGCGCCATGACGGCCGCCGAGCTGTCGGGCATGGGCCGCGACGCCGAGGAGAAGGCCGAGTTCGTGCTGCGCGTTGTGCGCTCCCTGTCGGAGGCCGGGGCCAGCAGCGAGGACGAGGCCGAGGGGGACGGCGCGGGGGGCGGCTCCGCGGGGGGCGGCACGCCCGTTCACCGCGACGTGCGGGCGTACTCGAGCCAACTCGCCGGAGACATCATCTCGCTGGCGACGGAGCTCGCGTCCATTTACATCGACGACACGAAGCCCAAGGACGTGTATTTCCGCAGGGAGCAGCAGCAGAAGAAGAAGAAAGCGGCGCCGGGCGGCGCTGGCGCCCGGCGCGTGGATGTTCTGTCCCTGGCGAAGGCCCGATTGGAGCGGTCCGCCGAGGCCATGACGCGCAACATCCTGCAGTCGTCGCTGGCGGCCGCCAACCGCGGGGGCGCGTGGGCGACCACGCCGCCGCCGATCGCCGAGCGCCCGGACAAGCTGGAAGACGCGACGGAGGCCCGGCTCCACGACTGGGCCCTCCGCTTCGCCCTGCCCGGTGGCCGCGCCGCCTGCGGCCTCACCAGCTGGCCCCACTGCCGCTACCGCGAGAAAGCCGGCAGGGTCGAGAGCCTCAAGGTTCACCTCCGGGCCTTCGCCGACGTCTGCGCCGAGGACGTCGTCGCCTCGTCGCTGGCGGCCGCCGCCAAGAGGCTGCGCGGCGGCCGCCTCTGCGGCTGCCGCCGCGCCGCCTGCTGCTCCCGCTGCTGCGGCGCGGGGAAGCGGTCGAGGAGCGACAGCATCACGGAGG
Organism: Lampetra planeri; assembly: GCF_965212315.1. Classification (NCBI taxonomy): domain Eukaryota; kingdom Metazoa; phylum Chordata; class Hyperoartia; order Petromyzontiformes; family Petromyzontidae; genus Lampetra; species Lampetra planeri. The sequence continues at coordinate 1,589,151 of NC_136157.1, forward strand.
AATTCTACCTCTTCGTGACCCGAGGGGCAGAGGGCGCTCCCAGGAAGGCCGGCGGAGGCGGCTGCCCTCTGCATCGCCCGGGCACCGGCAAGGCCGGCACGGCCGCGTCGTCGGCGCTCGGCCGCTTCGCCGAGCGGGTGGCGAGCGACGTGCTGGCGTCGGTCCGCGCCGCGGGGGTTGCCGGCGGGCCGGGCGCGTCGTCCCGCGTCCCGGCGCCGTCTCCCCGCGTGGAGCTGTACGCCGCGAGGCTCGTCAACGTGGCGCTGTGGCAGGGCAAGTGGGAGGTGATCCGCCGGCGCGGCCCGCCGCCGCTGCCCTCGCCGCAGATGAGGTCCACGCCCCGGGCGGGCGGGTGGCCGCACGCGACGGGCGCGCGGGGCCGGGGACCGCCGCTCATCCGCGTGGAGGCCGAGGCGGGGTCGGCGGGGAGGCTGGAGGCGGATGGGAAGGGGAGGGGCGAGGGGGAGGACGGGGGGAAGAGGGCAGCGAGCGACGCGGCCGTGGGCGAGAGCGCGACGTCGGACAGCGGCATCGTCGTCGTCGGCAGCTTCGCGGGCAGCAGGTGACGTTGTTTCGTGTGTGTGCGCACGCACGTGCGTTGCACTTCTTTCGCACCACCGTACGTAGGCCAACAGTGCTAATTGGAGGTGTGGGGGGAAGGACAAAAAGCAGTTCTAAAGAAATGAGTTTGTCAATCTAGATGCCGATTTAAAAGTGGCATCACTCCAGCGGCTTCCTAATATCGGAAGGAAGAGCCTTCCCGACGTCTGCAGATGCGCACATCTGAAAGCACGCGATGCGTTGGCTAGCCAAAAAAAGGAAACTGGCGACTACTCTGAGCACACACGTGGGATGCAAAGCAAGCGCCTTCATGTCCGGAGATACCGCAAGGGTATTCTGGGGTTGTTGGTTTGTTACGGCAATGGTGGTGGTGGTGGTGGTTTTGGTGTCGGCGGCGGTAGCGGCCATGTTGTACCGTTTGCAGTGCGCCCCTGCTGGGCCGCAGCGCACACTCTGGAGAGAGGATCTCCACGGACGCGCCGCGCGCAGGAGGAGGAGGAGGGGGCAGCAGCGAGGGCAGCTCGGGCAGCTTGGGCAGCTGGGCCCAGCTGAGCAGCGAGGGGGTGGGCGACGAAAGCAGCAGTTTCCTGCAGCTCAGTGACAGGTGCTCGCAAAACTCCCACGCGGACACGTCATCTCACCGTCGTCGTAGTCGTCATCCGCTGTGATTTTCTCGACGAAAGTGGTGTCACGTCAAAGCAAAAACCCTCTTAGGACTGTACATAGTGGTGAGTGGCACGATGCCAACTGTGAGGGGAAGTAAAGTGGGGCTTGAGCAGGACGAGTCACGGCTAGGGGAGGGGGGGGCAATGGGGGGACGGTGGTCAAGAATACTGACGGAGCGACGGCCAGGGCATGGAATGCGTCCTGAGAGGACGTCCAGGGTGGAGACGGAGAGCGGTGAGATCAGGGAATGTGCAGGTGCTGGCTGGATTGTTGAATCGCCGGGTCATGTGAGGTCAGAATCGGAATCTTTATTCATCCTGGAGAAATCCGATGAGCTGTGAAGCTCTTATTCATAGCTGTCTGGATGGCGGTGCCTTGGGGAGGCCTCCATCCAGCAGTGGATTGACCAAGGCTGATGACGACGGTGATGTACATTATCCGAAAATCAGATATTGACCTTAAAAATAGAAAATGTTGTAATCCGGAACGCATCCCCAGTATAAACGTAGGCGTGTGTAGAACAGTCACGAAGCGTGGGATGGCCGCACCAATTCTCGGCCACCTTTGTCTCCCCACGCCATTGCTGCAACACACATCCTCTTAACCCACTGGAGCCTCGTGCCAGTCATCACTCACTGGCCCACCATGACTCCAATCCCACGCTCCCCACCCCTCCTCCATTTCTCCCCCACCTTCCTTCGTTCCCACTCCCTCTCTCCTTCGTTCCCACTCCACCCTCCTCCCCCCTCCTTTGTTCCGCCTCTTTCGCTCCCCCCCCCCACCCTCCTCCCCCCGTCACTTTGCTGCCGGCCCGGCAGCAATGGGGCTGGCAGCAGCTGGAGCAGCGTGGCCACAGTGGACGTCGAGGGCTCCGATGAGAGCTTTTCCTTCCCCACCCTCTCCACCAGGTGCCCGCGCGCACTCCCACACGGGTACCTACGCGCTCACACGTGCGCATGTCCACACGTGTACCTGCACATGCTCACGCGCGTACCCGTGCGCTTGCCCGCACGTGCACCCATGCGTGTACCCGCTCGTGTACCCGCATGCGTGTACCCGTGTGTACCCACGTGTACCCGCGTAGGTGCTGTCGGCTCTCCCCCTGCATGGCTTCCCCTGCAGTATTCGTCGTCAAGTCATCGCATGGCAGTATCAGCAGCAGCAGCGGGGGGAGTGCTTTTGGCTCTAGTGCATGTTGATCCTGTGTGCGCGTGCATGCCTGTGGGAGCGGTAGTGTAGCGGTTAGCGCTACGCTGCGCTACGAACCTGGCGACCCGAGTTCGATTCCCGCTCACGCCAACACCGGTCATGATTTTCTGAACCGGTCCCGGACCTCCCTAGGTCGAATCGGCCTCAAATGAGTACCTGGTGCGATGTGTAAACATCGCCACTAGGGAGACAAAGGCGGCCGGGTGTAGTGTTGGCTACCCACCCCTTCGTGTGACGTGCAGGCCTTCATAAGTGCTCGCTAACGGCACTTGCCCCTATAGTCTGTGAAGGCTACGCGGGGGGCGGGGTCTTTGTGCGTCTGGTTACCCAGCGTCGCGACGACGGCGTGGTTGTCTTAGTTGGTGCGTCTCCTCGTGCGTGCCCTGCCGCCGTCTCTGTGCCAACTGCACGTTTGGCCGCCGCTTGCGCCGCGTGGGGCCACTGCACTCCGTGTAACAGCGTAGGCGAGCAGACAATGTCTCCCTCGCATTTCCGTCCCTCCACATCGCGCCATTTACACATTCCGTCAGCCACGAAGCCTCTTGGGAGCGCAAAATTTCAGTGGCGTTGGTACAACACAAGCAAGCTCTGGATACGGTTTTGACATCGAGTGTCCTGTCAGCAGTCAGGCTTGGCTGAAGCGACGCTGACGAACCCCTAGGCGTCGATAGGCAAGGATCCCGTCCCTATTAAACACGGGGTCCCAGTTCGACGCTGAATAACGGCTAGCGGCGTTGTGTGCAATCCGAGCTGTGCAGTGGCCCCCGAGTGGCAGCGTCGCCGGCCTGCGCGCGCGTAGCGTAACGCGCGCTCAGCGTGTGCGCGCACCGCACTGCACCGCACTGCACCGCACCACACTGCACCGCACTGCACCGCACTGCACCGTACCGCACTGCACCGTACCGCACTGCACTGCACCGCACTGCACCGCACTGCGTGCCGCGCGGTGGAGGACGCCTTCGGCCGTGCTCGCGCCGCACGGCACGCCGCTCTCCCGCGCTGCGCTGGTCTGGGCGGCAGGGGAGGCCCCCTGAGCCTCCTCGTCACTGCCCCGGCCTCCTCATGTCGCGAGTGACTTGTGGCGCGAGCACGGCCGCAGCTGGTGCCACCGGGGCCGCGCGCTCTTCCACCGCCGGCTTCCGATGTGGCCGCGCTGCCTCGGCACAGCGGCACCCCCCGCGGCCCCGTTCTCCTGCCCCGCCCCCGCCCCCCCCCCCGCCCCCACCTCCTGGCTCAGACGCCCGGCTCCCGGTCGCGCCGTCCTCCGCCGCCGCGTTCTGCGCGGCGCGTTGCTTGTCCCCCCCCACCGACGGAGCTCCCGGCGGCGCGCGGAGTGGAATGTCCCTGTCCCCCGCCGACGGTGACGAGCGATGGACACCGCCGTTGTCCCCCCCCCCCCCTTGCGTGCGCGCGTGCAGCGATCCGCAGGGGGCCCCGGAGAACACTCGGCCCACGGACGCCTCCGGGACAGGTAAATGCGAGACAACCCGCGGGTTCGCGCGTGCGTGCGGGCAGGCAGGGCGGTGCAATGGGGGGGGGTAACATCACGGCAAGGAGGACCCGGGTTCGATTCCTGACTCTGGCACCTTTCGTCGTGGAGTTTTGTGTCTTTCCCCCTTGTTAAACACACGCAGTGCCACCGGTGTTGGCCAAACATATGGGTGTAGCAGGGCCCTCCTGAATAATAAGCCTTTGGACTTGCGTGGCTTTCCTGGGAAAATGGCTGATTATTGTTGTTATTATTCCATTACGATTGTGTTGGTGAGAGTGGGAGGAGCCTTTTCCTCACTGAGGGCCGAATCGGACTTACAGTACTGGAATCAGAATGTTTATTCTCGAGGAATCCGATGAGCTGTGAAGCTCTTTTTCACATGTCCAGTGGGGGTCGGGTCAGAACGCGACAACAACAAACAGCACAGAAACACGATACGAGTACAAAGTATAGGAAATGTTAGCAAATCACTAAAAATAATACGAATAAAACTAAACTGTTTTTATTTTATTTTACAGATTAAGGCTCACTGAGCTATTTGCGGCCTGGCCACAATTGGCAGCTCAACGAAGTGGCTTAACACGCGGATATTTATAGTAGCCACACGCACACCTCGGCGTTATTCAGTAACACCGCAAAGAACAAGTGCCTGAATGTGCTAATATCAGAAACCCGGCGTTGCCAGGTTAGTACGGCTCAGACGCTTGCAGTGACGGATTACGCATCACACGTCGGCTGTTTTGATGTGGTAGGCCTCGTGCATCTGCGGCTCACACGAAGCGAGTGAATGTTAGTGGAGGACATGCTGATGTTGCTGCTTAATGAATGTGATCATTCTTGAAAACGTTCTGCCACTGGGGATGGTCAGCGCATGCTGACGTCATCGCCGGTGCTGCCGAATCTGAACTTCCCCTTCCGCCGTGAGCAGCGGTTAGCGCGCCGCGCTGCCACGTTGTATCACCTGCTGCGCCGGGAGATTGGCTCGAATTGGCGACCACTAGATTGCAATCCCGGTGCGCTCACTGCGGTAACTACAACCACGGCAGCACCATCCCCGTGTCGCTCGGTTCAAGAGGTCAACAGGAACACGCATGTTGTTCGACATGCGTACACGTGTTGCTCGACATACATACATGCGTGTTGTTCGACATGCGTACACGCGTGTCCAGGGTATGTGGAGCGGTTAGTGTAGCCGGTGAGCACCGCTGCTGCCCTCCGAACCCGGCCACGACCCGAGTTCGATTCCCGCTAACGGCCAACGCCGTTGACGAGTATCTGAACCGGTCCTGGGCCTCCCCTAGGTCGACTCGGCCTCAAACGAGTACCTGGTGCGGCGTGTAAACTTTGCCACCGTGCAGACAAAGGCGGCCGGGCGTGGCGCCGGCCACCCACCCCCTCGTGCGCCTTGCCGCCCTTCGTAGGCGCTGCTGCGCTAACAGCACTTGCCCAAACGGTGTGTTCAGGCTACTTGGTGGATCTCTTGCCTTTGGTTTTGTGTGCTCGTGTCGTGTCTGCGCCCAGCCGTGTGGAAGCAGGACCTGCTGGTGCACACCGTGTGGCCACGCTGCTCGGGCCTCCGGGCCGAGGAGGCCCTGCTGGTGCTGTGGGCCGTCGCGTCGGCCCGCGGCGTCGCCCGCTTGCGCGTCACCGAGTCTCAGCTGCCAGATCCGCAGCAGGTAGGGTGGGGGGAGGGGGCTCCCGGGGGGGGGGGGGTGAGGGCCGTGGGGTGGTGGGGATAGGAGGCGTTGTGTTTGGAGAGGGTTTCAAGTTTATATCTTTTTTTCACGTGGTGGGAACTCAGGAGGCCAGGATAGAGGAGGCTCATTCACGAAGGTGATCTGGGCCGCCAACATTACAACAGCGGAACGAACTACAGCAATTAAACGAGTAGAAATGGTTCTGTATGGTAGTGAGTGGTTCTGTATGGTAGTGAGTGGTTCTGTGTAGTAGTGAGTGGTTGTGTGGTTGTTAGTGGTTCTGTATAGTAGTGAGTGGTTCTGTGTGGTAGTGAATGGTTCTGTATAGTAGTGAGTGGTTCTGTGTGGTAGTGAGTGGTTCTGTGTGGTAGTGAGTGGTTCTGTGTAGTAGTGAGTGGTTCTGTATAGTTGTGAGTGGTTCTGTATGGTAGTGAGTAGTTCTGTGTGGTAGTGAGTGGTTGTGTGGTAGTGAGTGGTTCTGTGTGGTAGTGAGTGGTTCTGTATAGTTGTGAGTGTTTCTGTGTGGTAGTGAGTGGTTCTGTATGCTGTCGTGCGCTTTTTGCAACTCTGTTTCATCTGTGTTGCTCCTCCTGCTGCTGCTGTTGCTCCTCCTCCTGCTCCTCCTGCTGCTGCTGCTGTCCCAGCTGCAGGCCTTGGTGCGAGCCGCCCGGCGCCGCCTGTGGACCGTGGGGGACCTGGTCCGCTCCCTGAGCCGGCAGCGCGAGGCGGCGGACGCGGCGGATGAGGACGGGAAGGGGGAGGGGGTGGTGGTGGTGGAGCCCACCGGCGACCCGGAGCACCACGCCTCCCTCTTCCAGCGGCTGCTGGGCCTCACCTAGCAGCCCGAGGGGTGGGGGATCGTCGTCCCTCCCTCCCTCCCTCTCCCATGCCCCCCCCCGTCACACACCCTGCTCTGGCTGGGTCTCCACCGGGTCAGGGTGGCGCACGCGACGGCGGTGGGGGGCGAGGGGGGGGTGGGGGGCTAGGGGGGGGTGGGGGCGAGGGTGGGGTGGGGGCGAGGGGGGGGGTGGGGGGCGAGGGAGGGTGGGGGCGGGGGGGGTGGGGGCGAGGGGGGGTGGGGGCGAGGGGGGGGGTTGGGGTGGTGACGGCCCCCCGGGTTCTTGTTCGGGCGTCAGGGCCGCTCGCTGAGTGTTTGTGCGGAAACCGAGTATTACCACGGAAACCAGGTGTTTCCACGGATACCAAAGTGTGCCAAAGGATACCAGGGGCTGCCACGGATACCGAGTGTTTCCACGGTTACCAAGTGTTACCATGGATACCCGGGTGTTCCCATGGACGCCGAGCGTTCCCAAGGGTTACCGGGTGTTCGTTGGGATTCAATTCGACAAACCACACGCTCGGACCGATCGCACGGCTTGAGACTCCCACGCACACCCTCACCTCGCTCCCAACTCCTCCCGAATGTAACGCCCGGCCCCACCCGAACCCTGACCCTTGGTGGACCTAACCCGACCACAGTCCCTAATACTTGACCTCGACCCTAACCCCCCTAACTGGACCAGGCCCCCTAACCCCTCGTCCCAGCCCCCGCTCGTGTGCAATGCTTGGGGTGAATCGAGCTCTGGCTGCGTTAGGGTCTCCTACATCTCTCGGCTTCGCCATTTCACACTTTGCTGTCGTGTTTCACGCGCACAGGTGGTTTAATAAGCTCTCGTACTTGGGGTGTCTGTGCGTTGTTGCGTTGCGCGTGCGTGCTGTGCGCTTTTGGAACCCCCCTCTGTGCCCCCTCTGCTCTCGTCGGTTCTGGGCCAATTCCCCAGTGCTCCCGCTGTTGTGGGTACCCGGGGCAGTGCGTCGATTGCCAACAAACAAACAAACAGGTTAAAGGAAGGCGCAGCCCTGCAGAGTGCTCGCTCACGGCACTGCTGGCAGAAGTGGAGATCAAGGAAAGAGGTCCCTCCAGGGAAAATGTTTTTGCCTCCACTCCCACACTGGACCGGACATCTTAGAAGAGGCAGGAGCACCCAGATTTGACCCCACCCATTCGCACTGCTGGATGCACGGAGGCGACGGGGGGGGGGGATTTAAGAATATTTGGTCGTAAAGGAAAAGCGACCGCGGAAGCCACGACCACTTTTACGGCTTCTGGGTTTTTCTCGGGATCCTCCAGATTCGTGATTGGAGCACTGGTCTTGCTCAACGCAGCGCCTCGCCGCAGAGTAGCGCAGACTAGCGCCCCGCGCTAGCCGCGTCCTCCCGCCCGCGATTGTACGGCGCGCATGCAAGGTAGCCACGGCCGCTCGACATTTGTCTTGGTGTAGGGGGCAGCGTCCCCCGCAGCCCCCGGATTTCAAGCGGGCGGCCACGAGAAGCCGTTAACGCAGCGCAAGGGGAGAGCGTTGCACGTTCCGCGGGCCCTCCGGACCTCCGCTTGGTGCCTGGCGCGGCTGCTCGCGACTCCATCGGCTCTCATCGGCAGACCTTGCAGGCAGGCGACGGCCGCCGGGCGATGCCCTACCGTGCGAGTGAGCCGTCGTGTCTCGAGAGATTTCCCCCCCAGGTGAATAAAGTAGATAAAGTTAAGTGGAGCAAAATAGTGATGGGGCTCGCGCAACGGTAGCACAGCGGCAGTTACCCCCCCCCCCCCCGTGCCCCCCCCCCCCCTGTGCCGCTCTGGTGCAGTGTGGCTTGTTGCTTTTTGGGCACGAACACAAATTGTGGTTGAATGATGGCCGCGTTGTGGCGTCAATCACCGGTGCTGAGAGTCCGGAACCGGTGACGTCGGTAACGGACGTGCCGATTGGCACGGGGCGGCCGCACGAACCGCACCGCGGCCTAAGTTTGACTCCCCTCGGTAAAGGTGCAATTGGTTGCTCACGCCACTGCTGGGCAGACGGGTCATCACGGGGAGGGAGCCCTCGGGGGTGTTTGGTCTACTCTTCCGCGCTGGCCACATGTCTTGGAAGAGGTCATCGGGTGTTTAAAAAGTTAAAACACCTTGTGCTCATTGTTCTGGACATTTCTCTTGTGCGCGGCAAACCGGTACCAACCGGTTTTCTCCCGCGGCTTTATTTACATTTGGTTACCGGTTGACGGAAAGGAACAATCAGCGCGAGAAATTCCAAACTCCCCGAGGAAGGTGGCAGCTGCCAGGCAGCTTCACTTGCGTCGCCCCTTCGCCACGTGGTGCCCACGACCCCCCGTGTTGTTCACACCCCCCCCCCCCTGTGTTCACCCCCCCCCCCCCGATCCTCAGCTTTCCGTGGGACTTTGGTGGTATTACGAAAAAAAAAACCCTCAGCGACTTGTGAGTGTTTCCATGAGCATTTGCTATAGCTGTGAAGGAAAGTGTTTTGAACTTCAGGATTGTGCAATTCCATGACCGACTGTAGCTGTGTTTGCACTTCTCTTTGCGCATCGTTACGCCTCGTGACTCGGTAGCAGAAATAAAATAAGAATAAAGGACGCACTTCTGTTGCATGACCCCGACGCCGCGTCCTTGACGGAGCGGGGCCCGGTGGCCGATCGGCGCGCGCGGCCGCCGACGTGGAGCGAAACCGCGCGCCGCTCGCCCGCGACCCGGGTTCGACTCTGGGCTCGGGCTCAAAGCGAGCCGTGGCTCGAGGCGACGATTAACTGGAGCCGGCTCTGAGCGTGGGTGGGGGGGGGGTCGCGGCCAAGCGCAGGATTCCCACCTCTCGCTCCTGCGTCGTCTGTGGGAGTAGTTGAGCGGCTGCAGCAGGAGGCGCCGTGCCGTGCGTGGGGAGCGAGGCCGGAGCGGAGCCGCGGCTCGGAAGACAGTGCCCCCTGCCCCCTAAAGCGCAACCGTGGAAGACGAGGACTGGCAGACGGAGATGGCGTCTTTATTCACGGTTTCCCATCGCGGTCGCCCAACGGCTCGGGGCGACAAGAGGCGATGACTAAACTCGGCATGGCACGTCAAAAAAACGAACGACTGGAAACGCCGATTCAGCAGCGACATTGAGAATGGCCCTTTAGTGGAGGCAACCCCAGCTGCACGATTGCACCCAGTATCTCTGTGTACGTGACAAAGCCACTGTGGGTCCCGTGACCCCAGCCGACCGCTTTCGTATGAGACCACGCGTTTTTGTTGTCCCCCCTCCACCGTACCTCCGATGAGAACAGTTGGCGGCTGCGTACGGTGCAAAAGAAGTTCAACAAACAACATGCAACATACAACATGCACGTGGTGGGTAGCCGGGGCTGGAGGGGATCCGCCTCCTGGAACCTCTCCAGTGTTCCCTGGCGTGCACACGGCCGACCCCGCAGCACCGCTGCAAGGCGGCCACGGCGAGAGTGCGGGGTCACCCCCCCCACAGAGCAGGGGGTCCCCCCACGCGGTCAGGTGACCAGTGCCCTTGGACGCCCGTCCACCGCGTGCTCTGCGAGTGGCGGCCTTCCGCTCTAGTTTTTGGACATTCTTGTAAAATATATGTATCGGTGGCGAGATGTTAACTACCTCGCCTGGTATACAGGAGGTTGTGGGTTTGATCCCGACCCTGATTCATGTATATTTGGAGGTTGCATGTTCTCTCTCTCCCTGTGGTCGTGTGGATTTTTCTTTGGGTCTTCCGGTTTTCCCCTCCACGTTTATAATCAACAACACCACGCTTCCAGAGTCTTTGGCCGCTGCTCTACATTTCCACGTGATAAGCCACTTCGTTGAGCTATCATTTGTGGTCAGGTCGCTTCTGAGAAATGGCTTTATAGCTCAGTGGGCCTTACCTGGTAAAATAAAAAAAATTGTTTACAAAAAATAGACATTCAATTCGCTATACGTGATTTCATTTATCACAACGATGTCAGCTCCCCCCCCCCCCCCAAAGGATATTTTCCACCCACAGCCTGTGGCCACACACGGATTGCATGAGAAGCGTTACCCTGTGAGCTTTTGACGGAGCCGCCGCGTGTGACGTGCCCGCGGATGGATTTGTCCATCGCTGTCGTTAAATCGGACGTCCGTACGGTAAAGCCGCCTCCGCCGCCGCCACGGCGCAGACGGCCAGGGGAGGGGGGGCTGACGAGCTCTGAGCATCAGGGCAGCGTTTACAAGCCTGGGAAGAGAAGCGGATTTTCAAAGCTGAGCTGTGCAAGGGCAGAAAGGGGGGTGGAGGGGGAGGGAGGGAGGGAGGGAGGAGGAGGGAGAAGGGAGGAGGGAGGGGGGAGGAGGGTGGGAAGAGGGGGGAGGGAGGAGGAGGGAGGGGGAGGAGGGGGAGGGATGGTGGGGAGAGGGAGGGGGAACAATTTTGGCTGCAGCTTGGGCAGGAGACGGCAACTTTGGAGGGAAGGGAGCGGCTGTAGCAACAGCCACACACCCACTCAACAGCCACACACCCACTCAACAGCCACACACCCACTCAACAGCCACGGTCGTCGCGTTAGCGGAGAGACGAGTGGGCGACGGGCCGACGAGAGCGGCCGTTGTCAAAATGCGAATGAAGGTGGCCGATGGTCGTGGCCGCGATCGTCTTGGCCGCGGGAGAGATGAGGAGGAGACGGGGGCAGACAGCCGGGGGACCGTGGCAGCATCCCCCGGCTCCCTTCCGGACCGTTGGCCGTTCCTGGTGTTAGTTGAAGCTGTAGTTTTCCGAGCACGAAGGCAGCACGGCGGCGGGCTGCTGCTTCGCGGTCTTTACGTCGAGCGCCGCGTCGGCTTTGCCCTTGCGCTGCTGCCTGCGTTGACCTGCCACGGAGACGCACGGAGCGGCAGGTGAGCGGAACGCGCCAGGGCGAGGTGCAGCGTGAGATCGCGCGGAGCGGCGATGGGCCCCGCCGGCAGGCTGCTGAATTTATGGGATGATGTGAGAGTAATAGGAACCACAATGTGATTTGCGTTGTCGAGGAGAGAGGGCTCTGTGAGCGGACGAGTGAATAGGGGCTGGGTAAAGTGAGCGAGCGAGCGACAGAAATGAGTGGGTGAGCGAATGGGGAAGGAAATGAGCGAGTTCACAACTAGGAAGGATGGAGAGGTGCGACGCGCAACAACAACAACAACGAGCAGAGCGTCCGGCGGCTCAAGCGCAGCAAGGCGCCACAGTGGGGAGCCGAGGTGGTGCATCTGTCAACCCCGAACGCCTGGGTCTGTCGCGTGACCCGTCGGTGAGCCTTCCGCAATGCACCTGACCTCAAGGTGCACCTAGCCTGGCACAAGTGCTGTGGTGATGCCGGTGGCGAAAGGCGGCCGTTGTTGATAGAATGAATGGATGGGTGAGCGAATGAGGAGCGGGCTCGATTAGCACTGGGCGGCGACGTGCGGCGCGAAAGATGTTCAAAGATCACGCACGTGCCACCCACGGAGCGAACGAGCGGGTTGAGGAGCGGGTTGAGGAGGGGGTTGAGGAGGGGGTTGAGGGGGGGGGTTGAGGGGGGGGGTTGAGGGGGGGGGGCACCGCACCTGGCACGCGGACGCACTCATGGCGGTGCCAGGCGGCCCACGCGGCGACGGTGCACGCGCGGCTGCAGTAGAGGACCTCGCGGCATCGCGAGCACGGGGACAGGCGCACGCCCACGGCGCGGCCGCAGCCGTAGCAGAACCGCAGCAGGAAGCGCCTGGCCAGGGAGACGTTCGTTCACTTGATACAAAAACAAGAAGAGGTTTTACCCCTTTCTGGCAATAAAACAGGAGGTGTTCAAACACCAAAATGAAAACCGCTTCTCAAGACATCAAGTCTGCATTCACCACTTGAGGCTAAACATGCAAGTACGTGTGGTTAATGCAGAATTAGCAGAAAGGGTGACACCTATCGTTGTTTTTCATTATACAGGGAAAAAAGGTCCCGTACATATTCCTGTATTACTTATTCATTCACTCGCTGACTCATCACAGAACTGCAGTTGGAAGCGCCAAGGCAGGGAGACATTCACTCACTTTGACATTCACTCATTGATATTCACGAATCCAAAAATCTGGAACAGTCCCGATAGTGTGTGTGTGTCGTGGGAGTGTGTGCATGTGTGTGTATCGTGGAAGTGTGTGTGTGTATCGTGGGAGTGCATGTGTGTATCGTGTGTGTGTGTATCGTGTGTGAGTGTGTGTGTGTATTGTGGCTGGATTGTGTGAGGAGCTCACAAATCCTTGAAAGATCTGGGCAAAGTCCCATCGGTGAGCTCCTCCGGCAGGCAAGGCTGCGTTGGCTGGGTCATGTAGCCCGCATGCCCAGCCACCGCATGCCTAAACAGCTTTTGTTCGGCCGGATCGAGGGGGCTAAACGGGCGCGGCACGGGCTAGAGAAGAGATGGAGTGATGTGGTACAGGAGGACGTGGAGCTGAGTGGACTTGCCGATGACTGGTACCAGCGGTGTCAAGATCGGCCTCAGTGGAGGAGGCTCGTGAAGGACGCTACTGGGCAGTTGGAGGCAGTCGCCCTCCAACAACAACGGAGGGCGGAGGAGCGACGCTCACAACAACGAGCGGAGCGCCGGGTGGCTAAAGCACAGCAAGTTGGTACAGTAGGGGGCAAAGGTGGTGCATCAGCCAGTCATCTCGGTCATCTCGGTCAGTCGACCCGTGGCACCTGCTGGGTCTGCCCCATGACCTCCTGTCAGCGGGCGTTCGACACTTCACGTGGCCTCAAGGTGCACTTGGCCTGGCACAAGCGTCGTGGTGACGTCACCGCCACTTAGTGGCGAATGGCGGTTGTTGTATTGTGGGAGTGTGTGCGTGTGTGTGTGTATTGTGGGAGAGTGTGCGTGTGTATCGTGGGAGTGTGTATCGTGGGAGTGTGTATTGTGGGAGTGTGTATTGTGGGAGTGTGTGTGTCGTGAGAGTATGTGTGTGTGTATTGTGGGAGTGTGTGTGTATCGTGGGAGTGTGTATTGTGGGAGTATGTGTGTGTGTATTGTGGGAATATGTGTCGTGGGAGTGTGTGCGTGTGTATATCGTGGGAGTGTGTGTGTGTATCGTGGGAGTGTGTGTGTGTGTATAGTGGGAGTGTGTGTCTATCGTGGGAGTGTGTGTGTTTATCGTGGGAGTGTGTGTGTGTATCGTGGGAGTGTTTATCGTGGGAGTGTGTGTGTGCGTATCGTGGGAGTGTGTGTGTATCGTGGGAGTGTGTGTGTATCGTGGGAGTGTGTGTGTATCGTGGGAGTGTGTGTGTGTATCGTGGGAGTGTGTGTGTATCGTGGGAGTGTGTGTATGTATCGTGGGAGTGTGTGTGTGTATCGTGGGAGTGTGTGTGTGTATCGTGGGAGTGTGCGTGTATCGTGTGTGTGTGTATCGTGGGTGTGTGTGTGTATCGTGGGAGTGTGTGTGTGTGTGCTCGCACGTTCACACCTCACGATTTTCTCTTCATTCGCCGCCATGCTTCTCTCTTTGGTGCCCGCGCGGGTTTCTCGTCTGCGACCGTGAAGAGGCAGCGCGCGGTGAATCAGCGCGCGGTGAATCAGCGCGCGGTGAATCAGCGCGCGGTGAATCAGCGCGCGGTGAATCAGCGCGCGGTGAATCAGCGCGCGGTGAATCAGCGCGCGGTGAATCAGCGCGCGGTGAATCAGCGCGCGGTGAATCAGCGCGCGGTGAATCAGCGCGCGGTGAATCAGCGCGCGGTGAATCAGCGCGCGGTGAATCAGCGCGCGGTGAATCAGCGCGCGGTGAATCAGCGCGCGGTGAATCAGCGCGCGGTGAATCAGCGCGCGGTGAATCAGCGCGCGGTGAATCAGCGCGCGGTGAATCAGCGCGCGGTGAATCAGCGTTGTTCATACGCCAGCAGTGACCCACCGCGGTTGGCCTGGACGGATTTGAGCCGCGGAGAACAAAACCGCAAAACTAAAAAAAACTAAACAAATATTTTTTTTGTTTTACCAGGGAATGCACCACGGAGTTGCTACGTAGCTCAGTGGGGCCTGGGCCACCACAAATGGGAGCTCGACGAAGTGGGCTTAGATCTCAACTTAAAGCTCTCGCGACTGCAGGAATTCCATATTCTTGGGTCTTTCGCTAAAGTCACGTAGATTTTTGTTATTTTCTTTGAACCTATCTACACGACTTTAGCGATAGACCCAAGAATATGAAGTGGGCTTACCGTGTAAGCCCACTTCATATTAGAGCAGCCAAATGCTCTAAACGCGTGATGTTGATTCTAAATGTGGAGGGGAAAAACGGAGGACCCAGAATAAAATCAACGCGACCACGGGGAGACAGAGACACACGCAAACTCCAAATATCCAGATGTCAAAGTCTGGATCGAACCCACGACAGCCTGTATACTAGGCGAGGTAGTTCACATCTCCCAGCCGCAGTGAGAGAGACACGCAAACTCCAAATATACAGCAGCAGGCGTCAGCGTCCGAATCGAACCCACGACTTCCTGCATACCAGGCGAGGTAGTTAACATCTCCCGGCCACCGTGACGCACAAAGGCAACGTGAGCGAGCGTCGTCATCTCGTCGTTACCTCCGTGGGGAGTGCGGCGAGGAGGAGCGTCGTGCCGAGCGAGGGGACAGCCCGGAGGCCGTGGGGACGGTCGCGCCCGCGCCGGTGTACACGAAGCTCTTGCTGGGCCCCACCGCTGCGGAGACGCACAAGCAAAGCCCCCCGTGTAGCCTTCAACTGGCCGTCGGGACAAGTGCTAAGGGCGGCCGGCGCCTACGAGAGCCGCCTACGAGAGTCGGGCGCGAGCGGTTTCGGAAGCCACTCGGAGCTCTGCATTTTTAAAGCGCCCAGATTGTCAACGCAAATTCATTTTTGTGTTTTAATTGCCCTTCCCCCGCACCTCCGATTATCACGGTTGGCCATGTACGGTGCGAAAGAACTTCAACGTACGTACGTACGAGGGAGCCGGGTGGCCAGCAACTGCGCGCGAACGCCTTTGCCCAGTGGCGATGTTTACGCAGTGCACCAGATTCTTGATTGAGGCTTTGCCGGGTTACGCAGTGCGGGGATAAGAAGAGACGTCTTGGCGGGAACCTTTTTTGCCAGTCTCCAAATGATGATAAAAATAAGAATAGGCCTCTACCCCTTTCTGGCAATAAAACAGGAGGTGTTTAAGATGTTCAACTACCAAATAGACACACACCTATTCCAAGGCATCAAGTCTGCATTGACCACGTAGTCGTGGCACCAATAATACAAATCTGGCTGTCGCCTGATGAAGCTGGTTGTAATTACTGGCGAAACGTCGTACTAAGATTGTAAATGTTGTGGCTTGGCTCTCCAACACACCGGTTAGTGTTGTACCAGTGACGATTTGGCATGTTCTGTTTACGTGACAACCCTCACTAGTTGGCTGTGTTGGGTGGTGGCGGGTTTAACGACACATTTATATTTTACGCGATCTATCCCAAAAAACCTGTATCATAGAAAACATGCTCTGATTCTAATAATAATAATAAACTTTCATTGTCTTTGATACTGATTGCCCTACACCAGCGACAGCCTCCTTCTTCATGGCCCTGTTAGACGGAGGACAACGCCAAACAAGCGACCAGCGCAAGGGCAATGCAACGACGGGCGCGTGAGCAGCTCGGGTTGAGCGGCGAGCGGCTTACTGACGACCCCTCGCTCCGCCAAGGCCTCGAGGCGCCGGCGCTGGCGGGCGACGGCGGCGTGGCGCAGCGCGGCGCCCAGGTGGGCGAGCACAGCGCGGCGCGCGGTGAACGCCGCCCGCTCGCTCGGAGAGAGCGCGTGGTATGGGGCGTGGGCCACGCGCCGGTCCTGCGAGCCGCAGAGTCGCACCACGGGTGCACGCGCCGGTACACACACCAACACACGGGCCAACGCATTCACCAACGCGCCAATGCACTCACGTACACACCAACGCACTCACGTACACACCAACATTCATCAATGCACTCACCAACGCACTCACCAACGCACTCGGCAATGCACGCACCAACGCACTCACGCACACACCAACGCACTCACGTACACACCAACACCCATCAATGCACTCACCAACACTTATCAACGCACACACCAACGCACTTATCAACGCACTCACCAACGCACTCGCAAGCAAAGCAGGCATGCACGCGTGGGAGATTGTTCTTGTGGTGATCATCGTCACGATCGTTGCAATGATCGTGACGATAAATCTTGAAATGTTTGTGAACGTTGTCAAGTTAACTAGCGCCGTGTCTCGTCACGTGCCGGAGCAGCCACTTGGACCTCCCGAGTGACCGGGCTGAGCGAACGAGAGCTGGCTCACCGACCTCCGGCGCGGCGAGCCTGGCGAATGCGGTGAGCGTGGTGAGCGCGGTGAGCACGTTGAGCGTGGTGAGTGCGGTGAGCGTGGTGAGCGTGGTGAGTGCGGTGAGCCTGGTGAGTGCGGTGAGCGTGGTGAGTGCAGTGAGCCTGGTGAGCGTGGTGAGTGCGGTGAGCCTGGTTAGCGTGGTGAGCGTGGTGAGCATGGTGAGCGTGGTGAGCGTGGCGGGCGTGGCGAGCGTGGTGAGCGTGGTGAGCGTGGCGAGTGTGGCGAGCGTGGTGAGTGTGGCGAGCGTGGTGAGCGTGGTGAGCGTGGTGAGTGTGGTGAGCGTGGCGAGCGTGGCGAGCGTGGTGAGCGCACCTGGTTGAAGTGCATGAAGGCGAAGTCGACGACGGTGCCGACCGCCAGCCTGGCGCCGTCGCGCACGCGGACGGGCGACAGGACGCTGGCGCCGGCCGCGATGAGCCGGTCGATCTGCACGGAACACGGCCGAGCGCCAGCTACGGTAGAAGCCCTCTTAGCACGAAACCGGTCGTTCAGTGATTTGGTCGTTAAGCGAGTGTAGGGAATGCACGATAAAGGCTTAATTTGTTCCAATGGCATCGAAATCGCTTTTCACCGCAAAAGACGTACTTTATAATATTTAAACAATGAATATTAATAAATAAAGATACTAACAACATAATGAACGCATATTACTACAAGAAACGTGGTTAATCAATGCATAATGTAATATTTACTGTACCTATAACAACCTGTCCAACAGGGGAACGGTTGGTAAGCGAACACATTGGGCTCTATAGAGACACTACACTACTATACACTACACTGCTATACACAAGAGGGGTTCTACTCGACACAAAGCGCAAGGCGCGCTGAGGTCGTGGCTCAGAACGCCGCGGCAGTCGGAATTTTTCCTTCGGCTGCAGGAATCCGGGAAGGCGGCCAGAACCGGAGCTACCAACAATTTCCCAAGCTCTGCGGTTCTACATTGGGATGTTTGGCCTAACTGCGACCGGAGAAAACCCACAGGCCGCAAGGGAAGCAAGAGGGAGGGGAGGTGACGCTCGATCCCCATACGGATCGAACCCACTTGCTGCACTGCCGTGCCCGGGGCAAGCCAGGGGGTGGCGGCCACGACGCCCGCCCTCGGGCTAGAGAGCGTCGCCAGCTTGTGCCATCGGCCTCGTCTCGCAAGGCGAACGGGGGTCGATGCTCGGGTTCGCTCAGCGGTGACCGCGTGACAGGTTACCGGCGCGTAACCGTGTCACGGGGCTATCGGTAACGCAGAGCGAGGGGTGGCAGCGACCGCCGTGGATCCGGGACGGCGCCCGGACAGGCGTGCGAGCGCCGTGCCCGACCGGGCAGGCTCCCAGGGCAGCGACGCCCCCCGTTGGGGCAGCGACGCCCCCCGTTGGGGCAGCGACGCCCCCCATTGGGGCAGCGATGCCCCCTGTTGGGGCAGCGACGCCCCCGTCGGGGCAGCGACGCCTCCAGGTGCGGCGGGCGTAACGCGGGCGTCTCCGCGCCCGGCGCACGGCGACGGGTATGGCCGTGCGGGTCTCTCACGAGCGCGAGGAGCGACGCCACGTCGAGGCCCCCGTGGGAGTAGCCGGGATTGGCGGCGGCGCAGAGCGCGCTGCCGACGCCGCGCGGCAGCGTGAGGTCCGGGTCGGCGCCGGCGCTCAGCAGCTCCTCCACCGCCTGCGCTCGCCGGCACAGAGACAAAGGTCGAGCCCGCCGCCCGTGCGTCATCCGCGGGGCGAGCGCCGCCAGGCCGGCACCGACGAGGGTTGGCGAGCCGCGGGGGAGCTCACCGGGAGGTTCCCGCAGGCGACCGCCAGGGACAGCGGCGAGTGGCCGGCCCACACCGGGTCCGCGCTGGCGCCGTGACGCAGCAGCAGGCGCACCACGGCCTGCACGCACTGCACACACGCGGCGGCGGCGCCATCGTCACCATCTCACAGACACCAAAGACAAAGATCCCCAGTACAGCCTCAACAGACTGTTGGGCAAGTGCTGTTGGCGAGCACCTATGAATGGTATGGCACACGAGGAGGTGGGTGGCCAGCACCACGCCCGGCCGCCTTTGTCTCCCCGGTGGCGATGTTTACACCACCGCACCAGGTACTCATTTGAGGCTGAGTCGACCTCGGGGAGACCCATGGACCGGTTCAGAAAATCTTCACTGGTGTTCGGTGTGAGCGGGAATCACACTCGGGTCGCCGCTACACTAAACGCTCACACTCACACACACACCCACTCACACACACGTGCACTGACACTCACACTCACACACAACAACAACAACTGCCATTCGCCACTAAGTGGCGGTGACGTCACCACGACGCTTGTGCCAGGCCATGTGCACCTTGAGACCACGTGAAGTGTCAAACGCCTGCTGGCAGGAGGTCACGGGGCAGACCCAGATGCCACGGGTCGACTGACTGAGATGACCGAGATGACTGGCTGATGCACCACCTGTGCCCCCTACTGTACCAACTTGCTGTGCTTTAGCCACACGCACTGACACTGACACTGACATTCACACGCTCAACGCACCTGCGGATTGTCGGAGCGCTGGCAAGCCACGTGCAGGGCTGTGAGTCCCCCCGCTGCAGGGGGCTGCTGGGGGCGGCCATGGAACTGGGCAGGGACCCCTGCCTGGGCAGCGTCGCTCCTCGCCATGCCACACACCGCGTGGTCCGCACCCTGCGCACGGCGCGGCCACGCGGGCACGCATGGGTGAGTGGGTGAGTGGGCGAGTGGGCGAGTGGGTGAGTGGGCGAGTGGATGAGTGGGTGAGTGGGTGAGTAGGCGAGTGGGTGAGTGGGCGAGTGGGTGAATGGGCGAGTGGGCGAGTGGATGAGTGGGTGAGTGGGTGGGTGAGTAGGCGAGTGGGTGAATGGGCGAGTGGGTGAGTGGGTGAATCGGCGAGTGGGTGAGTGGATGAGTGGGTGAATGGGCGAGTGGGTGAATGGGCGAGTGGGCGAGTGGATGAGTGGGTGAGTGGGTGAGTAGGTGAGTGGGTGAGTAGGCGAGTGGGTGAGTGGGCGAGTGGGTGAATGGGTGAGTGGGTGAGTGGGCGAGTGGGTGAATTGGCGAGTGGGCGAGTGGGTGAATGGGCGAGTGGGTGAATGGGTGAATGAGCGAGTGGGCGAGTGGATGAGTGGGTGAGTGGATGAGTGGGTGAGTAGGCGAGTGGGTGAATGGGTGAGTGGGCGTGTGGGTGAATGCGCGAGTGGTCGAGTGGAGGAGTGGATGAATGGATGAACGGGCAAGTGGGCGAGTGTGTGAGTGGGCGAATGGATGAGTGGGTGAATGGGCGAGTGGGCGTGTGGGTGAATGCGCGAGTGGGTGAGTGGAGGAGTGGATGAATGGATGAACGGGCGAGTGGATGAATGGGTCAATGAGCAAGTGGGTGAATTGGCAAGTGGGCGAGTGGATGCATGGGTGAGTGGGTGAATTGGTGGGTGAATGGGTGAATGAATGGGTGAGTGAAGGAATGAGGAGAGAAGAGTCTCATTTGCAAGCGTGATCTTGGTAAACAACAAGAGTTAAGACAATGACAACAGACAAACACGTGGTGTGGGGATAGGCGGCACTGCCCTGCTGGCGCCATGGCGCCGGCTCGAACCCAGGCCCCTGACCTGGTCGGGAGGGAAGAAGGAGGCCTCCGTGTGGGGCGCACGCACGTCCGGGTCGGCCGCCGCGTCCAGCAGCAGGGAGACCATCTTGACCCCGCGCGGCCCCGGCGTGCCAGCGGCCACCAGCAGGGCGGGGACACCTCCCATCTGCACCCGCGTCGCCATCGCTCACATCATCATCATCGTCTTCACGGTGACGCTCACAACATCATCATCATCGTCGTCACGGTGACGCTCACCACCAACGTCGTCGTCACGGCGACGCTCACCACCAACGTCGTCGTCATGGTGACGCTGACCAGTAATGTCGTCGTCGAGCCACGAAAACCCGGACACGGCTGGCAACGGATAAAACAACGCTCTCTCCGTGTCGGTGTCACCGTGAGAGACGCGGCTACCTCGGGTGGCAAGCGCTGGTCAGGCGGCGCCCCACGCTCCAGCAGCAGGCGCAGGGCGCGGGCGTCCCCGGCGCCCACCGCCAGCAGGAGGCACGGCGCGCGGTCCCCGCCGCCCGCGCCGGGGTCGGCGCCGCGCTCCAGCAGCAGCAGCGCCGTGGCCCAGAGGCGGCGCCGCCTGCACGGGGGAGAGCGAGCCACGGGTGAGCGCGTGGGTGAATGAGTGGGTGAATGAGTGGGTGAGTGAGTGAATGAGTGGGTGAATGAGTGGGTGAGTGGGTGAATGAGCAGGTGAATGGGTAAGTTGGTGAGTGGGTGAATGAGTGGGTGAGTGGGTGAATGAGTGGTTGAGTGGGTGAATGAGTTGATTCATGCGTGGGTGACTGAGTGAATGAGTGGGTGAATAAGTGGGTGAGTGGATGAAGGGGGCATGGGAGCATGGCTGTTAGGTGTGGGAAGCTGTAAGCCCCAGGCTACATTGGGCTCGCCTTCCCATCAACCGGAGGCGAGGAGTGGTGGTCGTGATTACTTATGCCCCCACCGAAGACGAACATCCGTAGAGGGATGCAGGCAAGGCCGATGAGTCAGATGCATTCTATGACCTCCTGTCACAGGTGCTGGCTAAAGTGGCCCCTCGGGATAGAGTCATCCTTTAGGGTGACTTTAATGCCCGAGTTGGTCATGATACTGGCCCCTGGTCTGGATTGATTGGAAGGCATGGGCCAGATCAGCGCAATAACAACGGTAGGAGGCTGCTAGATTCTTTTGCAGCTCCATGGGCTTGTAATTACCAATACGCTGTTCTGGCATTGAGGATGCATGCTGGGTCCAAGCAAGAACATCTGCTGGACTACATAGTGACGGAACAGCGGATGCGGGCCCATGTCCTTGACACCAGGACTTCCCGTGGAACTGATCTGCCCACTGACCATCGACTTGTCATCTGTAAGATGTGCCTGCCATTCTTCCACTCCGGTGGTCGGTGTACACCCAGGACCCCATTCAAACCCTTAGTGGCATGGTCTCACCTAGCTGATTAAAGTTGCAAGCGAGAATTTCATCATCACTTGCAGCTGGAGTTGGCATCGTCCCCCACTCCTCCTGATGTTGAGGGGAAATGGGCGAGGTTTAGATCGTGGATCATGCAGCTGCAATGGCTGCTTTGGGTACACGGTCTAGACCTCCCCAGAGACCCTGGCTGACAGAGGAGGTGTTCAAGCTGGCTGAGAAAAAGCGATAGGCCCACTCATCGTCTGCAGCATCCCACATCAGAGAATGAGGCTTACCGCAGCCTTCACTCGGAGAGTCGTGAGGCACTCCAAGGATGGGTGGTGGTAGTGTGTTGCTGAGGAGATTGAATCTGCCTCAGTGGCCCGCGATCACAAATCACTCTTTAATTCCATCAAAAAAGTAACTTGTGGTGCCACACCTATCACCATCATTTGGGGAAAGAAAGAGAATCCAATCTCCGACCCCCAGGAACAGGTTTGCAGATTTGCTGAGCATTTCTGTGAGGTCTTGGGGAGGGGAAATCCCTCAGCCTGGAAAACATCGTGGCACAAAGTGGGGATGACCCTGCTGAAGCTGCGGTGCCTCAAATATTGGAAGTAGTCGCCACCTGTGAGTGGCTGGCTGAGGTGCCATCTGTTGAGGAAGTGCTGAAGGCGATCCAGAGTCTCAGACCAGGAAAGGCACCGGGCAGAGATGGTCTCCCAAGCGAAATCCTGAGGGAGGGTGGCATTTATGCAGAGACTACCCTACATGACATCATAATACCAGTCTGGACCACTGGACGGGTTCCGCAGGATTGGAAGGAGGCCCTGGTGGTCCCATTCTTTAAGAAGGGGGATCGCACAGACTGTAACAACTACAGGGGCATCTCACTCCTCAGTGTGCTGGGAAAGGTCCGGGCAAGGATTATTCAACTTCGCCTTGCCAGGCACGCTGAAAAGAGGCTTGTGGAGCCCCAATGTGGTTTCAGGAAAGGGCGGTCCTGCACAGATGCCATATTTTCTGTCCGTCTGCTACAGCAGAGGTGTAGGGAATTCCAACAAAGCCTACATCTCTGCTTTATTGACCTGGTCAAGGCCTATGATACCATCAGTAGGCCTGGGCTCTGGGTTATTCGTGCATTCGGAGTCCCTGACCCTCTGCTCATGATCATTAAGGACCTTCATGATGGTGAGCGGGCCCGGGTAAAACTACGTGATTGGGAGTCGGAGCCATTCCTGTTCACCTTGGAGTCCGACAGAGATGTCCTCTGGCTCCCACATTATTTAATATCTATTCTGACCACGTAGTTCGTGAAGCCTTCAATAGCTGTACCGAGGGAATTTCCATTTGGTACAGATATAATGGGAGGCTGATCGATGCCCGGGTACGATCAAGGGATGGCTCCCTATTGGTCAACCACGTTATGTATGCCGATGATTTGGTAATAGCTGCTCATTCAGAGGAGGAGTTGGAGACGCTGCTGCTGAGACTGGAGAGTGCCACTAAGAGGTGGGGCCTTACCATCAGCCTCACCAAAACTAAACACCTGCCTGGGTATTTTGTACCATCAGACACTCCACCCCCACAACTCCCAATTGGTGATGGGGTAGTTGTAGAGAGAGTAGAGTTCCCCATACCTGGGCAGTGTGCTCATGACCGGCTCCAATTTGACAGCAGAGGTCTCACTCCGAATCAGTCGAGTGGCATCTTTTAATAGGTTGCATAACACTGTGTGGAAGCTACCTGGTCTGTCGCTCCACACAAAGCTTCAGGTCTTCTCGGCCACAGTCATGCCCTCCCTACTCTACACTTGCGAAACATTGACCCCCCTAATAGAACATCTTCACCAGTTAGAAATATTTAGGTTGGCCTGCCTAGAGTCCATCCTGGGTTTAACCAGGCCGGATTATGTGAGGAACTCACAAATCCTTGAAAGATCTGGATAAAGTACCATCAGTGAGCTCCTATGGCGGGCAAGGCTGTGTTGGCTGGGTCATATAGCCTGCATGCCCAGCCACTGCATGCCTAAACAGATTTTGTTCGGCCGGATAGAGAGGGCTAAATGGGTGCGGCACGGGCTAGAGAAGAAATGGAGTGATGTGGTACAGGAGGACGTGGAGCTGAGTGGAATTGCTGATGACTGGTACCAGTGGTGTCAAGATCGAGGCTCCTGAAGGACTCTACTGCGCAGTTGGAGGCAGTCGCCCTCCAGCAACAACGGAGGGCAGAGGAGCGACGCTCACAACGAGTGGAGCTCCGGGTGGCTAAAACACAGCAAGTTGGCACAGTAGGGAGCACAGGTGGTGCATTGGCCAGTCATCTCAGTCAGTCGACCCGTGGCATCTGGGTCTGCCCCATCGACATTTCACGTGGCCTCAATGTGCACATAGCCTGGCACAAGCGCCGTGGTGACGTCACTGCCACTTCGTGGCGAATGGTGGTTGTTGTTGAGTGGATTAATGAGTGGATGAATGCGCGGGTGAGTGGGTGAATGAGTGAGCGAGTGTGTAGGTGGGTGGGTGAATGAGTGTGTAGGTGGATGGGTGAATAAGTGGGTGAATGAGTGGGTGAGTGTGTAGGTGGTTGGCTGAGTGAATGAGTGGGTGAGTGGGTGAATGCGTAGGGGAGTGAGTGGTTGAGTGGGTGAATGAGTGGGTGAGTGCCCCCCTGCCCCCCTGCTCCCCTGCTCCCCCCCTGCTGCCCTCCGCTCTCCGCTCTCTCTCGATTCTCGAGTTGGGTCGTCTGTGTGCACACTCCCCGCGCACGCCATGACCGGGAGGTCTGGTCCTCAACCTTCCACAAATCACCTCCTGTGCGGATCGTCATCACCACCGTCGTCCCCACCACCCTCATCGTCGTCGTCACCGCTCGTGTTGGTCTTCAGCCTGCCGCACTCCTTTCCCTGGCGAGTGTCTTGTCGTCTCCGCCGTCATCGTCCAGAGAGACTGAGAGACTCGTCTGCGATACTCACTTGTGTTTGAGGGTGGCCAGCTGCCTTGCCCTTCCTTCGCCCTCCTCCTCCTCCTCGCCTGCTCCTCCTCCATCGCTGCAGCAGCCGCCGCCACCGCCGCGATTCTCACCACCGCGCACGCCGCCGTCGCCGCCGTCACGAGCCGCCCCCTCGTCACGGCAGAGCCTGCTCAGGGCCTCGGCACTCAGCTCCAGTTCCTTGTCGGAGACGGCGATGGCGAACGCGCGCAGCGTAGCGGTGGAGCGGAACTCGGAGCTCGTAGAACGTCCCTCCTCCTCCTCCTCCTCGCTGCGTGCGCCCGAGGGGCCGCGACCGGTCCATCCCGAGCGCTCGGGGTCAAGCGGTCGTCCCTCCGCCGACGGGGCCATCGCCGTGGCCTTGCCTGGCCCGCGCTCGGGTGGGGACGGCGAGTGGTGCGCGTTTAGGTGGCGCGCGACGCGCGGAGGAGCGAGCGGCGAGACCGGGAGGCCATGGAGCAGCGGTGGGCCGGGTAGTGAGTTCAGCGGGTGTGGGGTAGCAGAGTAAACCATGAGGGAGATGGACCGACGGCGTGTGAGAGTGGCCGGAGCGATGAGTGATAATAGAGATAGCGGAGAGACGAGGAGGTGATGGACCGACAATGCGTTATCGACGAATTAAAGAAGGTTTACACGTGGAAGGAAACCAAAGAAAAACCACGTGTGCGAGGGGGAAACGCTCGATCCCATACAGATTAAATATCGCAGCTCCACACGCTGACGTCACGTTTTTTTAAACAACCAATCACATCGCAGCTCCACACGCGGCACCGTGTGCGTGCTTCTTTACCGACGCCGCCGTTGGCCGATGGCAGTGGCCGCTGCGGCCACGTCGTGGCGGCTCCTCGCACAACGCCGACGCGCGGTCCCTCACGTCGACGCCGCTGTCCGACGGGGATACCCGGGTGGGGGGCCACCGGCGGCCGCTCTCGGTTGGGGGGGTCCCGTCCCACCGAGACGCCGCGGCACCGTCCGCCTCCGGCGTCTCCGGGCGACCGCTGATTGCTCCCTGGGCCGGTGGCTCCTGCGAAGACACCGCGGGGACGCGGGCGGTGACGTCCCTACAGGGCTGACCCGCCCCTACTGGACATCTGTGAAAGAGCGCTTCATAGCTCATCAGATTCTTCCAGTCCAAATTAAGATTCTGAATAACAAAATAAATTTAAAGTAGCTACGTGGGTCTCTTTGGGTCTCTATGTAACCTGCACACTCAATAGTCATGCAACTGGATGGATGTGTAGTGACATAAAATCGGTCACTTAGCAGCATAGCGCTTGTTGCTGGAGAGAAGGGGATCTGCAGCTGCAGCAGCCCTGACTGTCAGCAGGTCACGTGATAGACCAGAAAAAGGGATGTAGGGGAAAGGTTACAGGAGAGGCACGTGAGGGAAGCCCGGGAACCCGCTAGTAGTTTCTAGAAAGGGGGCGTGGCCTCGCTCCGTTCCGGCCACGCCGGGAGGATAAAAGGGGTCCCCGGGCGGGAGCTCGGGGCTGTCACTTGGAGTGGGATCCCCTCGTCGTGCTGCTGGAGTCTCCGTCTGCGTCTTCACCTTCTCGGCGTCGTCAGCCAGGCAGCCTGCCAGCTGTCCTGACTGGGAGCCGTAGTTACTCTGTGTGGACTGTGAAGGCTGTTAATAAATAGAGTGCCTCCTACTCTCAGTGTCTCTGAGTCAGTCACTACAGATGTATTTTCTTAGATCATTCAGTGCTGCCATTCACAAACACAAAGATCCCCTGTACAGCCTGAACAGACTGTTGGGGCAAGTGCTGTTAGCGAGCACCTGTTAAGGCCATAACAGCACAGAAGGGCATGGGCGGCCAGCACCATGCCAAGCAGCCTTTGTCTCCCAAGTGGCGGTGTTTACACACTGCACGAGGTGCTCATTTGAGGCTGAGTCGACCTAGGGGAGGCCCAGGACCGGTTCAGATAATCGTCACCGGTGTTGGCTGCGAGCGGGAACTGGACTCGGGTCTCCTGGTTCGTAGCACAGCGCACTAACCGCTACACACACACACGTGTCTCCTACCTGTGCATAGTACAGCATGAGGCAAGCAAGCAGTGGAGAAATGCCATCGTCCGTCAACGCGTTCACATCGGCGCCCCAGTCCAGCAGCAGGTGAATTGTGTCTTCCTGGCAATTCACCTGCAAACGGGGGCAGCACCGAATCAGCACAACGGCACGCCACACGCACCTGAAGCGCGACAGCTGCGGTCATTCACCACGGCGCTTGTACGTACCAAGCTAGGTCCACTAAAAGGCCATCGTGGAAAGTGTCCAAGCAAGGCTCGCTGGCAGGAGGTCACGGCACCCAAGGTGCTATCGGGTTGCCCGCTGTGCCAGGCTAGGTGCAGGAGGAGGTTATGGCACAAACCCAGGTGTTATGATTTAACTCCCTGAGATGACTGGCAGATGCACCCACTCTACCCCCTGTTGTGCCACCTTGCTACGTTTAATCTGCCCGGCCCTCTGCTCGCATGTACGTATCCATGTCGAACTTCTTTCGCACAGTAAGCAGCCAACCGTGCTAATCGGAGGTGCAGTGCTGCTCGGCCTCCGTTGTTGCTGGAGGATGACTGCCTCCGACTTCCCAGTAGCGTCCTTCACGAACCTCCTCCACAGCGGCCGACTTTGACCGTCATCGGCACATCCACTCAGCTCCACATCCTCCCGCACCACATTATCCCATCGCCAATATAACTCTGTTCAAGCGATTGCTGAGGCGTGGGGACCCGGCTTTTGAGATTCTGCATGCAACCAAGTTGGTGGACCCTGCGTCAGCGACTCGGTCGCGTGGAACCGATTGCTCAAGTGTGGTGACGAGGCTTTGAGCGGTTAAGTTGCGTGAAACCGAGCCGCACGTAACCGAGTTGCAGCCGAGTTGCGCGCAACCAATCGCCCAGCTGCGGCGCGGCCCTCTCACCGCAGCGGCGTGCAGCGCGGTGCGCCCGCGTGCGTCCGCGACGTCGGGGTGGGTGAGCGGCGGGCCGAGGGCCCGGGCGCCGTCGCCCCGGGCGGCCGCCGCCAGCAGGCGCTCCGAGGCCTCCTCCAGGGGGCCCCGTGGGCCGAACCCCACGCGGCGGCCCTCCAAGATGTCGCGCGCACGACAATCGAGCGCGCAGCGCTCCTCCCTGCGGCGACAGAGCTCGGCGTCGTCACCGTCGCCAGCCGCGGTCTATCCACTGCTGGATGAAGGCCGCCACCTCTCACGATCTTACGATGCAACAATTAGTATGATTTATTATTGATCCGCGTGTTCACCAAGGAGAACCTCACCGAGTCTCATGACTCCTTTTCAGGAGGGTCCTGCCAGCTGTTCACAGTAGGGGGCGATGCCGCCGCTGCTGCCGCTGCTGCCGTGTGATCCAAACCGAGTGATTTCCAGCGTCGGGATGAAATTTTGACCCCAATGCCACTCGCACTGCGGGGGTTGTTTTAGCTATGAGAGGAAAGTGGCGAGCCTGGAGAAAACCCCGCGCAGAGTAGTGGTGGGTACGTGGGTGGGGAGAAAAACGTAGAAACTCCGCACGGCAAGGAATCCGATTCACACGAACCGATTCAACGGCTCCCGGGCGCCGCCGTTCCCCCCAGCCCAGCTGCCACCGCGGGCGGGCGGGCGGGGGGGGTGGGGGTTGGGTGGGTGGGGGCGGCAGGCGGGACGCTCGCGTGCGTGCGTGTTACCCGTGCGCCCGTGCATGCGTCCTCAGCCACGCCCGGACCGGGAGGTGGCGGTCCCGCCAGCAGCTGCCCGCGTGGAGCCCGGCCGCCTCCCGAGCTGCGGCGACAGGGGGGGGGGGGGGGGGGTCGCGGGTCACGGGTCAGGCGTGCTGACGACGCGGCGTCGCGCATCCACCCCCGACGGGTGAACCGCCCGCTGAGCCAGTGCGACGTGCGTCACGGCGTTCGCTCGGGGAGCTCGGCGGGGCAATTATGTCACGTGCGAAGGCGTTTGCACTTTTTACGTTTGTCCAGTAATAGATTTTGTGTGATTCGCGATCTTTCGTAGAGGTTGTCCACGCATCTGTCTCGACCACAGTGCCCAGCGCGTGGGGTCTGCCGCATTGCATTGTGGTTATTTCTCGACAGCAACGACCATGCTCTCAAGTCTACCGATTTTTGGGACCCAAAAACGAAAGAATGTACACGCGTAATGTACATAATATTATGTACATACATAATGTATGTTGATTAACTGTGAATAGCCCAACCAATAATAGACATCCATTGTAATTTATCTGGATACATTCACCTCCACCTCTATTAAAGACCGAAACAGGAGGATTTATCCACAACTCTGCCTGTAGCCTGATGATGCTGGTTGTAATTGCTGGCGAAACGTCACGGTACTCAAATGGTAAATGTTGTGTGTCTCCTCGCCAACACACAACCGGTGAGTGCTGAAATAGTCACTAATTGGTACGTTTTGACACAAACTTGCTAATTGGCTGTGTCAGGTGGTGGCGGGTTTAACGACGCTTTAATATTCACGCAATTTAACCCAACAAAAACCTCTATTGTGGAGGTCTACCTCATTGGTGTCCTCAGCTCGGTCACCAACGACCGCACAATAACAACATCGCCACATATCAATTTCATTCTGCACTTAACGTCATCTAAATTCCAGCTCTGGTAATTGAAGCGTCGGGTTTGAGCGTCACGCGACGAGCCTCGCTCTCGCACGCGCCGGGCGAGTGCGGGGCAGAAGGAGGAGGAGAATGAAAAGCAGGAGAAGGAGGAGAAGAAGGAGAAGGAGGAGGCATCTCGGACGTAGCTCTGCGATACCCACTTCTGCGGGTCCTTCTCTAAGCACGCGTGAAGGGTCGCGCCGGCGCACCCCCCCCCCACCCCCGTGCGAGATTTCCAAAGGGATTCTTCGTGTGGTGGCGTCGTCGCGACTCCGACGCGAGCCAAATCGCGACAGTGTTAGGCAACACAAACAAAAATGCCGAAACACCGTGCAAAGGAGAAGTCTATGAGCGAGTTTTTATTTTTATTTCATCAGGCAAGGCCACACGGAGCTGCTGTGCAGCTCTTTGTCAAAAGCGACCCGGCCATCACAAATAATATCTCAACGAAGCGGCTGATCATCATCATCATCATCACGTGGACATGTATAGCAACAGCCAAATACTATGAACCGCATGATGTCGATTCTAAATGTGCAGGGAAAAACCTGGAGGACCTGGAGAAAAATCCACGTGACCCCGGGGATAGAGAGAGAACACGCAAACTCCAGATGTACAGCGGGCGTCAGGGTCAGGATCGAACCCACGACCTCCTGCATACCAGGTGAGGGAGTCGGAAGCGGAAGACGCCCGTTCGCACCTCTGAAGAACCGCGCGTCACACGCGGCGAGGTAGCTGGCGGTGAGCGGCAGGTGCTGCGCGTCGGTGGAGTAGCGTTCCATGCCGGGCGGCAGCACCACGTCGTCGTGCAGCGCCAGCTCCTGGAAGCGGTAGCCCAGCGGGTCGCTCTGCACCTGCGCGGGTGACGAAACACAAAACGGGTCCCCCCGTTATAGCCTCGGCAGACCGCCGGGGCGAGCGCCGTTAGTGAGCGGCACCTGCGAAGGCCCGCCTTTGTCTCCCCAGCGCAGATGTTTGCACACCGCACCAGGTACTCATTCGAGGCTGAGTCGACCTAGGGGAGGCCCAGGACCGGTTCAACGGTGTTGGTGACCGTGAACGGGAATCGAACCCGGGTCGCCGGGTTCGTAGTGCAGCGCGCTAACCGCTGCGCTACCGCACCCCACCACCACCACCAGGAGAGGTGGTGGTGGCACACACGTGCAAGCCGGCGGTTTGGATTTGGGGTTGATGGATCACGCAGAGATCACTGTGTGCCGCACAACTCCCAGCCTACAGGCGTTTGTGGCCAACACGTAAACAGTTCATCACGCGCACCATGTGTTGCATTGTCATGAGCGTAGCAACAGATTTTGGGAGCTGCCAAACATCCCAATTATAGGATCACAGAGCTTGGGCAGTTGCTGACAGTGCAGGTTTCTGGCGGACTTCTGTTTTCCCGTGTCTATGCGCGGAAACTGGACAGCGTTCCAAGATGCGTTTTTTTGCATGAACGCCGCTGCGACTTCACGTATCATTTTGTGTAACGCGCTTATACTTACACGGCTGCAGGGTGATGCAGCAATCGCAACTATTTATTAACTGTATGTATTTTTATTTCATTTAAACCAGGTAAGGCCCACTGAGCTACATAGCTTTTTATCAGCAGCGACGTCGTGGCTATCACAAATGATAGCTCAACAAAGTGGCCGTCACGTGGGGAACCTACAGCGGCTTCATCGTCGTGCGGACATTTATAGCAGCCAAATGCTCTAAACGCCGTGTGGTGTTGATTCTAAGTGTGGAGGGAAAAAACCGGAGGACCAGGAGAAAATTCCACGCAACCACGGGGAGAGCGAGAGAGAGAGAGACACCGCAAACTGCAAATAAAACAGCAGGCGTCAGGGGTCGGGATCGAGCCCACGACCTCCTTCACACCAGGCGAGGGAGTGAACGTCTCCTAGCCACCGTGACGATGATGATGAGAGGGAGACACGCAAACTCCAAATATACAGCAGCAGGCGTCAGGGTCAATATCTACCCCATGACCTCCTGCACACCAGGCGAGGGAGTTAACGTCTCCTAGCCACCGTGACGATGATGATGAGAGGGAGACACGCAAACTCCAAATATACAGCAGCAGGCGTCAGGGTCAATATCTACCGCACGACCTCCTGCACACCAGGCGAGGGAGTTAACGTCTCCTAGCCACCGTGGCGCTCTGCTTCGTCTATACCTGCTTCCTCAGCGCTTCGTCGAACCCATCGCCGCTGCTGCTCCGCACGGTGCCCGCCGAGCGTGCGACTCCCCCGTCCCCGCGGCGGCGATCGTCGCGCCGGGCCCCGTCGTCCCCCGTTGGGCGGCCCGTGGTTGACGCGTCCGCGGAGTCGTAGGAATCGTCCGAATATTCGTCCGTCCCAGAGAAATCCGGCAAGTTACGAGGCCCTCTTCTGCAGACAGCGACGGTCGCGGGGGCCATCCCTACGGATGCGCCGCCGCCGCGCGGCGCCGACGCCTCTCGCGCGCCTGGCCTGCCGACGCCTGCATCGTCCCAGAGCTGGAATTTAGATTAAGTGCAGAATCAAATTGATATGTGACGGTGGTTTTTCTTGTGCAGTCGTTGGTGACCGTGCTGAGACCACCAACGAGGTAGACCTCCACAATCGAGGTTTTTATTTGGGTTAGATCGAGTAAATGTATAAATGCGTCGTTATACCCGCCACCGCCCGACACGGCCAATTAGTCACGAGTTCAGCACACACCGGTTGTGTGTTGGAGAGTTCGACGTTCGGTGGCACGTCCCCGGCCGGCCTCGCTTCCCGTTTGGCCGCGTGCGATGTCACTTCCCACGTGTTGGCGCCCGCTGGTGATGTCACTTCCTCCGGGGGCCAGACCGCGGGAGCGATGTTCGCCAGGTGAACGCACAGCTTGACGAGCCTCTCCCCCAGCCAGATCCCCACGTCCTGACGCCCGTCCCCGTAACTGCGAATGCCTGGTCCAAAACGCCGGTCGCTCGCGTACAAACCCTGCAAGAGGCACCACAGCAAACGGCGCAAAGTAAAATAATCCCCCCAATAGAGGCTGTTGGGGGCAAGTGCTGTTAGCAAACTACCCATGGTTAGAAAAATTACCCACAAGTGACTCAATTGGGATCGCGCACATAGCCGCAGCGGTAGCGGTGGCAGAATAGCCGCCGTATTGCGAAACCTCGTGGCGCCTTCCTCCGTGACGATCGGCGGGCGCCGAACGAAAACTCGCGCCAACACCAGATGTGCCGAGTCGCAGCCGTCCCTAGATTTACGACGACTTCAGGGAATCCCTCGGTCTACGGCACGTTCGGCCTACGACATTTCGCGTGAACGCAATTGACAAATCGTGGACGCTTTTCGATGAACGAAATCGAATTTCCGCATTAACGGATTTTTTTGTTTTCACCACACGCCGCGAGATCGTCAAGCGGGAAGCCACGCGGGAGGCTGTGTCACGGTGGCCCTGCGGTGCAACGGCAACGCCTCCACCATCGCCTCGCCAGTGCAACACGCGGCAAGGTCTTATTGGCGAGTCCCCCGAAAAGGTGAATTACTTTAGTTACAAATTATTATTCAGTCATTTGAACGTTTACGTTATTTATTATTATTATTATATAGTGAAAAGTGATATGGGTGTATATTTCTAGGTTAGGAGTCGGAATGACTTGTCTGAAACACATCCCAAAGTTGTAAGTATTAAATGAGTTGGAAAAGCCATTTACGATTTACGAAATGTTCTTTCACACCGTGTATTTTGAAGCATAGCGTCCCTTTTGTAAAACTGAGGGAAACCTGTACGGGAGACCCTTGAATAACGCGGGTTTATCGTTTGCGGTTTCGACTGATCGCGGGCGAATTCTTCGTGTCCCAATTGAGCCACCGTGGGGTTGTTAGTTCTGGCCTCTCGTGGCTAAACACGGAGGTACCATCACTCAAGACGCCTCGCGCGTGATGGTGCCGTGTGGCTGCTGCCGTGGGACGGGGTGGGCCCAGCCTCACCACCAGTGTCAGACCAGAGAACACCAACAGGGGAACAGCACAAACACAATGCCACAAGTACATATGATGTAGCTGCTCACACCGAGCTTTAAGTGTTCTGATAGTGCATTGTCTTTGTACTGTTCATGATTCCTTGCAAAAGGTTTATATTTGGTTTAACACGAAGGCTTTCGCAACCAATATTATTCATAATAAAGGTTTTTGGGTTAGATCGCGTTATTTATAAATGTGTCGTAACCCTCCACCACCCGACACGGTCAATTAGTAAGGGATTTGACACGTAAAAAACCCGCCGAACAGTGACTACTCCAGCCCACGGGTGTGTTGGAGAGTGAATCCACAACATTTACAATCTGAGTACGACGTTCCGCTGGATTCACTCAACACACCGATGGGCTAAAGTAGTTACATCGACACATTTATACTTACGCGATCTAACCCAAACACCTTTATTGCGAGGTATATCTTTGGTGTTTGAACATCTTAACACCTGTTTTATTTCCAGAAAGAGTAAAACCTATTCTTATGTCTTCATACTTTGCTACTGGCAAAAAATGCCCCATTTTAATCAAACAAATTGTTGTTTAGTTTTTGGTTTAGTTTACATACGGAGGGCGAGTCTGAGCTTGTCTATCACCCAGCACGAACGCAACACGGGGGCCAGGGGAGGGCAGCCGTGGCGCGTTCATCGTCATCATCGTCGTCATCATCGTCGTCATCACCACATTGGGGCAATGTTTGTCTCGGCACGCACGCGCGGCCTTTCACTCCGGCAGCGGGGCAACGCTAAACCCCAGCGACGCGCACACCAAACATCCCGCCACAAAGACAAAGATGCACTCCCACCTCGTATAGCCTTAACAGACTGTCGGGGCAAGTGCTGTTAGCGAGCAGCACCAATGAAGGCTACCGGCACTGTGGCACACGAGGGGGGGGGTGGGTGGCCAGCGCCACGCCCGGCCGTCTTTGTCTCCCCAGTGGAAATGTTTTTACACACTGCACCAGTTACTCATTTGAGGCTGAGTCGACCTAGGAGAGGCCCAGGACCGGTTCAGACAATCGTTCGCCACTGGTGGTGGCCGTGAGCGGGAATTGAACTCGGGTGGCCGAGCTCGTAACGCAGCTGCTAACCACTACCCCCCCCCCCCCACTAACACACACACACTAACATATACATACTGTACACGGACATATGCACACAAAGACAAAGATCCCCCTTATAGCCTTAACAGACTGTTGGGGCAAGTGCTGTTAGCGAGCAGCACCTATGAAGGCCGGCACTGCGGCACACAAAGGAGTGGGTGACTAGCACCACGCCCGGCCGCCTTTGTCTCCCCAAAGTGGTGATGTTGACTACACACAGCGAAATCAGGTACTTGTGTGAGGCCGAGTCGACCTAGGGGAGCCCCACAATACCGCTTGAGGTAACACGATGTAACACAATTTTTGTTCCTGGGTAGTGTTATTTCGTAATCGCGTATGCCTAAATAGTATAGAAAATGGCTATTATTCCCCACAAACTTTGCTTTTTTCATAGCTCTCTTTCCCCCTCTGTACCATCTTACAAAAATACATTTATTTCACCCATGACTAATGTGTAAGAGATTCTCGCAACATTTTTCATATATTATATCTTTTAACACACTTTTATTTAACTCACTCTGTCTGTTGTTGTCGTTGTCGTGTCCTCAAATTTTGTAACTCAATTTTAACCCACTTCCCAATGTGGTATCGACTGCAAACTTGGTATACTTATGTCATACTGATGACAATACTATATTCTATCAAAAAAAATTTAAAAGTATTTTTAAACATTCATTTTTTATGTTATATTTCGGCTTGGGTCTAATTGTCCACGCTCAACTCACGTTGGCTGTAAATCACCACGGTCCCTTACGTCATGGCAAGCCCAGGGGCCACTTCCTGGAGTCGTGGAGTTCTGCCATTACTAGTAAGGTACATTTAATTAAAGCGTGTTTAAAGCAAAGTATTTTAAAATATTACTTCTTTCAATAAAATTGAAAATTGAAAAACATTTTAAAATTAAAAACTTTCACAATTTTCTCTTTTTTTATTACAAAATTTTTTTCCTAGCAACAATTGTCCATCTTACCTTCCAGAGTAATTTTTTGCATTGCTCGTAGGTGAAATGAGGCGCCCAGGGTTTGTCTTGATCCCTGACAGGCATGCCGAAATATTCCTTGTAGGCCTCTCACATCTTAGCAGATGCTTCCACAGATAACTTTTTCGCTCTTGTCTTGATAAATTGGCCGCAGACATCGCAAAATGCGTCTGCCGGATGCTTGCAGCCTCTTGATGCCATCTCAGAAAAATGCAGATATGTATCCACTTTGGCAGCTGGAACTAAACTGAACTGGTGGGCTTAAGGCCCCTGTATGTATATTGCTATTTATATTACTGGAAAGTTCTAGAATGTTCTAGAAGTTACTCCAGGTTTACTCAACACTGAATCTATCTGGAATGTTCTCGAAAATAGGTACATTTAAAATATCACTGTCCTGGTCACAAAAGCAAAGTTTGTGGGGAATAATAGCCATTTTCTGTACTTTTGAGGCATAAGCAATTAGGAAATAACACTTACTACCCAGGAACAAAATGTTGTTTTGTTACACAGCGGTATTATTGATGTCACTGCTGTTTGGTTGAGCGCAGGGGAATACGAACTCGGGTCGTAGTCGGGATCGTAGTGCAGCGCAACAACAGTCACGATACTACCACCAGCACCACCACCACTATCATCACCAGCACCACCATCAGCACCATCACCACCAGCACCATCACTACCAGCAGCACCGCCATCACAACCAGCACCGCCATCACCAGCACCAACACCATCACAACCATCACCACTATTATCACCAGCATCATGACCATTACGACCCGCACCATCACAATCTCCGGGTTCGTAAGTGTAAAGCGACTAACCGTTACGCTACCGCTCCTCGCGAAAACCATCCCACAACCATCACCGCCGAGCGCGTGCGTCAGCCCGGAGCCTCGTGTCAACAAAGGACGTTCCACTCCCGACACAAAAGTGCTCGAAGAATAGAGGGCGGTGGTGGTGGTGGCGCTCCCTCTACCTCCCTCTCCCTCTCTCCCTCTCTCCCTTCTGTCATCACCGGTTGCTGAGCACGTGGCCCCCTAGATGCCAGGTGGGCCAACGTCTAAACGAAGGCCACGACCCGTGGGTCAAGTTCGGGTCGATACGAACGAGCTCACAGGTTTCGTGAACTAATGACGAGGGGGTGGTGGTGGGGAGGGAGGTTATGTACGCGCTGTACTGTACGTATGTACTATGTTGAACTTCGTTCACACCGTACGTGGCCAACCGTGCTAATCGGAGGTTGCGAGGGGGACACACAACACAAACTAAACACAGAAAGCAAACAAATTAAACTGGCAGCATACTCGGTCGAGAGAGAGGGAGGGGATAGAGAGAGGAGAGGAGAGAGGGAGGGGGGGGGAGAGTGGCTGACACCTGGAAGGTGCTCCCATCCAGGAACGTGAAGAGAGGGGGTAGAGAGAGAGGGGGTAGAGAGAGAGGGTAGGGGTAAGGAGGAGCAGAGCGTGCTTCTTCGTGTTGGTGTTTATGTCTACGAAGAAAGTACCACAGATTGATTTTGTTTCAAAATGTAAAACATGGAAAATATTTCATTAAAAAAGGGGGGGGGAAGCACATAAAGCAAAGCAAGGAAAAAACACTAAAAAAAACGACAAAGTGCCGACTAAACCGAGCATCTTCTTGTTTCCTCTGATCGTAAAAAGCGAGAGAGAGGGGACAGAGATGGGAGAGAGATGGGAGAGAGAGGGGAGAGAGGGTGGAGAGAGGGGAGAGAGAAGAGACAGAAGAGAGAGGGGGGGGGGAGAGATGGGAGAGAGAGGAGGGAGAGAGAAGAGACAGAAGAGAGAGAGGGGGGGGGGGAGAGTGGCTGTCACCTGGAAAGTGCTCCCGTCCGGGAACGTGAACGAGCCGTAGCCCTCCCTCCTGCCGAGGTAGAAGCGCCCGAGGAACCGCGACCCATCAGGCCACAGGTGCTCGCCCAGCCCATGGCAGTGGTCGCGGAAAAACTCGCCCACGTACAACTGCAACGACACGGGACCCCAAAAGCCTCTCGCTCCTTACTCTTTGGTTCTTTCGGTAAAGTCACGTAGGATCTTTTTGTCTCGCAGTCTGTTAGAAGATCTAATAATTGTGTGGAAACCCTCCCCGTAGAGGCGGTTCAATCTTGATTTGAAGCTTTCGTGACTGCAGGAATCCATACTCTTTGGTTCTTTCGGTAAAGTCACGTAGGTGACTTTACGTAGGTGACTTTACCGAAAGAACCAAAGAGTATGGATTCCTGCAGTCACGAAAGCTTTAAATCAAGATTCCTCTCGCTCCTCTCGCTCGCCTGGGGTGCGCCGCCGTGGCTCGGAGATATCAACTCCCTCGCCCGGTACGCAGGTCATGGGTTCGATCCCGACCCTGACTCCTGCTGTATATTTGGAATTTGCGTGTCTCTTTCTCTCTCTCTCTCATCATCATCACGGTGGCTTGGATATGTCAACTCCCTCGCCTGGTATACAGGACTCCTGCTGTTTATTTGGAGTTTGCGTGTCTCTCTCTCTCCCCGTGGTCGTGTGGATTTTTCTCCGGGTCCTCGGGTTTTTACCCTCCACACTTATAAACATGTACTTAGGAGTATTTGGCTGCTGTACATTTCCACGTGCTAAGCCACTTCCGACGAGCTGTCGTTTTCAATGGCCAGGTGGCTTCTGAAAAAGAGCGACCACATCGCTCAGTGTGCCTTAGCTGTTAAAATAAGAACATAGTGGAGTTGTTTGCTATCGACCCGGACTTAAGTTTTACATTGGCATGACCGAGGCGTGCCAGAGGCCGTGGCCAAGCCCAGTGCCGGACTAAGCTAGTACGGGGCCTGTAGCATATGTTGTAAAGGGGCCCTAAATAAAAAAAACACAAAAATATTAAAACACACATTTTTTACTTGCATATTAAAGTAATTGTATTTTTTCATTTGCTATACAGTCAGATAATACGACAAATCGCTACCCTTAACCACCCAGTCGTTCATAAAAGTTGAAGGCGGTATAGTACTATAGTAATATAGCAAGTGCAGAATCACTGAACCGGAATTGATAGCTTGAAAGCATTTAGTGCGGGGCCCTTGAAAGTGTGGGGCCCGTAGCTACTACACATGTAGTAGCTACTACACATGTAGCTACTACACATGTAGCTACTACACATGTAGCTACTACACATGTAGCTACTACATGTGTAGCTACTCCATATGTATCGATAAGTTGCAGAAATTTCAAGACATAAATCCCCCTGCCCCCCCCCCCCTGCAACAGACTGTTTGGGCAAGTGCTGTTAGCGAGCTCCTATGAAGGTGGGCACGGCACACGGGAGGGGTGGCCAGCACCACGCCCTTTTTCTCCCCCAGTGGCGATGTTTACACACAGCGCACCAGGTACTCATTTGAGGCTGAGTCGACCTAGGAGGGGCCCTGGACCGGTTCAGATCATCGTCGCCGGTTTTGGCCGTGAGCGAGAATCGAACTCGGGCCGCCGGGGTTCGTAGTGCAGCGTAGCGCTCACCGCTACACTTCCGCTCGACCCGCCACGGTGGCTAGGAGATGTTAACTACCTCGCCTGGTATACAGGAGGTCGTGGGTTCGATCCCGAAACTGACGCCTGCTGTATATTTGGAGTTTACGTCTTTCTCTCTACCCGTGGTCGCGTGGATTCTTCTCTAGGTCCTCCCGTTTATCCCTCCACATTTAGAATCAACGTCACACGTTTAGAGTATTTTGACCGCCGCTATAAATTTCCACGGGACAATCCACTTCCGTCGAACTTTCGTTTGCGATGGGCAGGTCGCTTCTGAAAAAAAGCCACTGTCGCGGCTCAGTGGGGGCCTTACATCTGGTGAATTAAAATTTAAAGTTGTTTAGTTTTAGTTTACAAACAATGCTCGCTCGCTCGCTCACCTGCCCATCTCGCCACGCGAGCCTGCCTCGTCCGTGCCTCAGCCCGCGCAGTGTCTGCCCGCTGTACCGGGCGCCGTCAACATCGTGGCCAAACGCACGGCCACCGTCTCCGCCGTCGCCACCGTCACCACCGTCACCACCGTCGCCGCCGTCGGCCGGCAGCAGTCTCGGCCCGGGCGCCGTCACGGGCAAGCTGCGCGTGGGCCCAAACTCAGGGCCCGATAAACTTTGTCTCGGGCGATTCTCCATCGTGACGAGCGATCGTGCGGTCAGCATCTTCTGGCCGGTGGGGGGGGGGGCACAAAGGTTAAGGAGGGTGACAAGAGAGAGGGGTTAGAGCGGGTTCAAGCTCACCGCTGTCTCGGGCGTTCATCCAGCTTTTCGGTCAAAGGGGAGGTGGGCCACGGTGATGACGGTGGTGGTGGTAAAGGTGCAGCCCTGCAATTGCTCGCTCACGCCCCTGCTGGCAGAAGGGCCTTCGCTAGAGGGAGCTCTAGAGAGCCCATACAGAGGGGTATTTGGCCTACTCTTCCACGATGGCCGGATTGTCAACGGACGTTAGCCGAACGTTGGAATGTTTACTGGGCCACCGAGTACCACTTTGTGGGGAGTGAACAGTGGACGATGGTGGAGGTGGTGACGACGACGACGGATATGGTGGTGGTGGTGACGATGATCTGAGTCGACTCCAGATCGGAATCTGTGGACATCTGTGAATTAATTGGACATCTGTGAATCAATTGGACATCTGTGAATCAACTGGACATGCGTGAAAAATAGCTTCATAGCTCATCGGATTCCTCCAGTCTAAATAAAGGTTCCGATTCTGGAATTGAATCGCCTGACCCCACCATCACAGTCATAATCCCGGAGAGGTCGATAAAGTGGGTACCACATTGTTGTAAAGTCACGGGTGTAACACCAGTGGCTGTGAGAACAATGCGCCGAGTCCGCCCCCATTGATTACGACGATGGAGGCGCACTGGGGTCGACGGGGTCAGTCACAATCACGCAGGTCGATAAATAGACTACCACTTTGCGGGGAGAGCCAACATCGGCGTCGTGTGGCGAGACTGACATCAACCTGAATTGTCCATTCCACATTCCTATGACAGCGCCCAGCATACCAAGGTCATGAAAAATAACCGTTCACTCGGAGCGTTATTATTTTGTGATCTTTTTCCTTTCGCATCGATTAGTGGCAACATATCGAAGGTGCAATTGTAGAAGTTGTTATCCACTCAATCGTCTGTCCAGAAGCAGGAGTTTCCATTCCTCCCCTTCAAGGAATGAAGTCAGGGGCGGAGTGTTTACGACGTGCTCGATGTTTCTTGTTATTTTAATGTTTATACACACACACACATGTACATCATCATCATCATGTATATCTATAGACGGCATGTTCAGGTTAAACCGTGGCGATAGCAACGGGCCAAAACCCATCTCGCGCCGTAGATGCACAAGTCCAGAGCGGCGCTCGCGAACGAGAAGGAACGCGAACGGGAGGAAGGGAAGACGACGACGAGGAGAGAGGCGACACGCGGATTGGAGACCGCACGCCGCGTGGTGACACCACCCGAAACGTTGGACGTTGCTTGGGCAGTCACCCGTGGCGCCCAGACCCACGACGACGACATTCGAGTATTGCCAGATGAGTCTCACTGGGCTACGGAGCTTCTTCCCCCCCCCCCCCCCCAGAAGCGGCCTGGCCACCACAATTGACAGCCCAGCGAAGCGGCTGAGCGTCGTGTGGACACGAGCAGCAGCAGCCCCGAATAACTCCGAACGCGTCGAGACGTTGATTCTAAACGCCGGAGAACCACGCGGGGAGAGAGACGCCGAAAACTCCACACACACAGCAGCAGGCGTCAGGCTCGCGATCGAACCACGACCTCCTGTAGACCAGGCGAGGTAGTTAACATCTCATAGTCACAGTGATGATGATGATGAGAGAGAGAGAGACGCCGCAAACTCCACACATACAGCAGCAGGCGTCAGGGTCAGGATCGAGCCCACGACCTCCTTGCACACCAGGCGAGGTAGTTAACATCTCCTAGCTACCGTGATGATGATGCGAGTGAGAGACACGCAAACTCCACACATACAGCAGCAGGCGTCAGGGTCAGGATCGAACCCACGACCTCCTGCACACCAGGCGAGGTTGAGACTAATAACGGAGCGGCAGCCACATGGATGGAACGCGCGAGATTATAACTCCGACTTGCGAGTCGACTCAGTTCACCACCATCACCACCACCATCACCACCACCATCATCACCACCATCATCACCACCATCATCACCACCACCATCACCACCATCACCACCACCACCATCACCACCACCATCACCACCACCATCATCACCACCATCATCACCATCACCACCATCACCACCACCATCATCACCACCACCATCACCACCACCATCATCACCACCATCATCACCATCACCACCACCATCACCACCACCACTATCACCACCATCACCACCACCATCATCACCACCATCATCACCACCACCATCACCACCATCATCATCACCACCACCATCACCACAATCACCACCATCATCACCATCACCACCATCACCACCACCACCGCCGCCGCCGCTGAGCACCGAGGAGAGATGTAGCGGACGATGCCATCACATCTCGTGTGGCTGGGCACTGTGGGCAGCGAGCGGTCGGGCTGAGATGAAGACCATCGCAGGGGTCGTGAGAGACGGCGGCGGCTTGGAGGGAGAGGCCGTCTTTATCCAGCGGTGGAGCGAGCAAGGTCCTGACGAGAATGATGGTGGTGGTGATGATGGTGGTGATGGTGATGATGGAGGTGGTGGTGATGATGATGATGGTGGTGGTGATGGTGGTGGTGACAGCGGCGTGGGAGCGTGGCGCTCCTAGTTACTGACAACTTCAGCGAGAAACTCGCGTCCCATTGGGCGCGACCACCACTGCGTGCGGAGTGCCGTGGGGGTGGTCTCACCCACTGGGCGTGACCACCACTGCGTGCGGAGTCCAGTGGGGGTGGTCTCACCCGGATGTGAGCAGTGAAACGCGACGAGACGTCGTCGATTCCCCCCCTCGACCCCTCAACCCCCCCCGTCGTGCCGAGCCGCGTGAATGGTGCAGCCCGGCGCCTGGTAACAGCAGCAGCCGCGTGCACAGAGTTGAGTCGGGCGGGCGGGGACATCGATGGAGAATCGTCGAGAGAGAATCGTTGATAGATAACACTGGTCAACACACTTTCTCTGGCAGAAGGTATTCCAATGGTTTTAAGGTAATTTTGGGGTGCTGATTCCAAATCTGGCATCAGTTTTTGTCTATCACATCAGGTTTTTGAGATATCAAATATTGCATTTTCAATAAAAACAGCAAATTGATGCTCATATACGAATAGCTAAACATCCATACAAGAATAAGATAAGATACAATATACAATAATAATGAAACAAACATTTAATGAGCCGTAGCATAAAGTTGTGAGAGTGACTGTATATCAATGTGAGTGAATGCATATTACCATGTAAGAATTGAATTGTGAAGATAAGAAAAATATGTACAAAAAGGTCATTCACAATAGTGATGTTACATCTGCATAAACGACCTCTTCTTTGACGATCTCCGATGTACAGCTTGTGGAATGTCTCTCATCAAGGACCAGCAGTAATCTGCCATCATGTTTGAGTCCCATCGGCCTTGGTAACATTCTTCCATAACTTGAATGTCTTGATGAAAGAGTTCACTTTGCTCTTCACTCACGTGACCCATGGTCTCTGGAAACTGGGCCAAGTGACTATGTAAGTAGTGAACCTTGATGCTCATTCTACATCCAAGTGCTTGGAAACTCAAGAGCAGCTCCTCCACAATCTCTCGATAGTTGTCCGCTTTCCTGTTCCCAAGGAAATTCCGCACCACATCAGAGAATGCATTCCAAGCTCTAGCCTCTGCCGCAGTCATTGTTGTAACAAAGTGTGGATCCCCGATGGGTGTTCTTATTTGAAGGCCATCAAATATCCCTGCCTTTTTCTTCTCGGCACTGAGACTTGAAAAGGTTGAACATAGATAGCTGAAGCAGTCTGCAGTGTGATCAAGAGCTTTGACGAATTGCTTCATTAACCCAAGTTTTATGTGCAGTGGGGGAAATACAATTTTATTCCTATGATGTTCTTGTCACCAGGCGTCAAACTGATTCTTGGTGGACAGTTCTTTTTAACCCAGTGTTCTAATGTAGCCCTACTGTCCCAGTAGCACAGGAAACAAGGGTATTTGGTGTGACCTCCTTGCTGACCCAGCGAAAAATTAACCATTTTCAAATCAACACAAATTAGACATCCATGAACATGGTATTCCAATCTATCCAGAAAAATCTTGATGTTGGCATACTCTTCATTCAGTGTCCTATTGGGATTGAACCATATATATTTCTGTTGTGAAGTAACGCACATTTCAAACTCCTTTTACTACTGCCAATAAAAAGTCTCCATTCACTTGAATCATATGCGGGAAGTCCCATATTGAGAAGAAGCCCTTCAACATCTCGATTTAAAGCTTTCGTGACTGCAGGGATTCATCTTCTTGGTTCTTTCGGTAAAGTCACGTAGAAGGGAAGTAAAAAAAACATAATAAAATAATTCTCACGACGTTTCGGCCACAACGCAAGCAGCCGTCCTCA
This sequence comes from Lampetra planeri, assembly GCF_965212315.1. Lineage (NCBI taxonomy): Eukaryota > Metazoa > Chordata > Hyperoartia > Petromyzontiformes > Petromyzontidae > Lampetra > Lampetra planeri. The sequence goes on from NC_136157.1 coordinate 1,633,193, forward strand.
GGTGAAACCAGGTCTGTCGAGGCAACGCTGTCGAGGCGACGCTGTCGAGGCGACGCTGTGAAACGTCGTGAGAATTATTTTATTATGTTTTATTTCTATTATTATTTTATTACTTCCCTTCTACGTGACTTTACCGAAAGAACCAAGAAGACCCTTCAACATCGTTACGATAAAAGGAGACACTAGTGCCAGGTCTGAGTAGTCCTTTCTCTTGCAGCCTGGAAGCCAACAATTCAGCAGACTGCTTTGGCAAATACAAATCTCTTACAAGATCATTCAATTCAAGCTGACTAAACAGAGACATTTTTTTTTATCACAATCTGCATCAGATGGCGTATATTCGATCTGAGCATTATCATCATCATCTGTAGAAGCAGGTAAACTGAGGGATTCAACATCAATCTCTGGTAGCTCAGTAAATACAGGCACAGGTATTTTCTCACAGTGCTCAACTGGTCGTCTGGCAGATGGGAAATCTGGGTATTGTAAGTGTTGTTTGTTTTTCTTATTGAAACCTTTTACATTGACAAGGCAAAAGTAGCAGTTATCCAAATGGTTTGTAGGTTCTCTCCAAACCATTGGCACACCAAACTTCAGCTTAGCATTCTTTCCTTTAGACCATGATCGCAAAGTTTCAACACAGGTTTTACACACTTTGTGAGGAGCCCAATTTTTGTCTTGGTCTCCAAGCCGTACTTTAAAGTAGGCAAGATAAACCTTCTTGACAAAGGTATTGATGTGGCGCCTTTGATCCTGCAAAGTGAAGCTGCCACAGATGTAGTAGAAGATATCTGGGTCATTACTGCATTTCCTTCTTTCGGATGTTGTAGCCATTGTTAGATCACGCCCTGCAGAAGAATAATATTAAATAAATGTGGATATCTACATAAAATGATATTATAAACACACTATCCTAAAAATACAGCACCATATTTTAACACTAAAGCAGTCACTGACTCGCAACAACTTGCAATCATAAGTGACAGAGTTATTTCGGGTAAAATCAATGAAAATGGGGTATGCCGATAGCATAAAAATGAGATGTGATAGAGCAAATCTGAGATCAGATTTGGAATCAGCACCCTGAAATTAGTCTAAAACAGCTGCAAAAGTCCAGGCCAGAATTTTATTTATTTTTTTGTTGATCAGTGTAATAATCGATAGAGAAACGTCGATAGAGAAACGTCGATAGAGAATAATCGATAGGGAATCATCGATTGTTACGTCTCCGCGTGCATGCCTCCGCACTGTGTGGCGGAGAGCGGCAAGAGAGCAGAGGGCGCAGTCCATGGCTGGGCCCTCCCGCCGCGCCTCCGGTGAAGGCGCACAGGCCACAGCGTGGCCACAGTGGTCCACTGAGTGGCCACGGTGGTCCACTGAGTGGCCACAGTGGTCCACTGAGTGGCTACAGAGGTCCACTGAGTGGCCACAGTGGTCCACTGCGTGGCCACGGTGGTCCACTGAGTGGCCACGGTGGTCCACTGAGTGGCCACGGTGGTCCACTGAGTGGCCACGGCGGTCCACTGCGTGGCCATGGTGGTCCACTGAGTGGCCACGGTGGTCCACTGAGTGGCCACAGTGGTCCACTGAGTGGCTACAGAGGTCCACTGAGTGGCCACAGTGGTCCACTGCGTGGCCAGTGGTCCACTGCGTGGCCACGGTGGTCCACTGCGTGGCCAGTGGTCCACTGCGTGGCCACGGTGGTCCACTGCGTGGCCACGGTGGTCCACTGAGTGGCCACGGTGGTCCACTGCGTGGCCACGGCGGTCCACTGCGTGGCCAGTGGTCCACTGCGTGGCCACGGCGGTCCACTGCGTGGCCAGTGGTCCACTGCGTGGCCACGGTGGTCCACTGCGTGGCCAGTGGTCCACTGCGTGGCCACGGTGGTCCACTGCGTGGCCACGGTGGTCCACTGAGTAGCCACGGTGGTCCACTGCGTGGCCACGGCGGTCCACTGGGTGGCCAGTGGTCCACTGCGTGGCCACGGCGGTCCACTGCGTGGCCACGGCGGTCCACTGCGTGGCCACAGTGGGTCCACTGAGTGGCCACAGTGGTCCACTGAGTGGCCACGGTGGTCCACTGGGTGGCCCCCACACACAGTTCGCGTGACATGGCCACGTTCGCACCACCGTGGGGCCGACTCCAACTCTATCTCGCTGGCCCTGCGTGCTACTAAGAAAGCGGCCATTTGCTCAAACACGTCGACCGCTACTTACACTTTTTATTCTCTTCATTCGAAGGCCACGGTCTTATTATAATGGGCGAAATGGGTTTTGGGGGAGCCCCTTTGAAGTGATTGGAGTCGCAGGCGACCAAACGCCCGCTAGGTGTCCCCGTCACACCGCTGAGGCGACATTGCCCGCAGCCGGCAACGCCACGCGCGCACGTGGCGTCTGACGCCCAACCATAAACCATTTATCTATCTATCTAAAACTTACTATTACCAAGAAAGGCCCACTGAGCTATTCGCTGTAAGCTCTTGCTCAGAAGCGACCGGGGCTATATGGCGAGTGATGTATCGTCACCGCGTGGACACGGAGAGCGGGCGAGTCGTCTGAATGCGCGATGTTGAGTCTTGGACGTGGAGGGGAAAACCGGAATGCCTGGGGAGCAATCCACGCGACCACGGGGAGAGAGACAGAGAGACACGCAGACTCCACATACACAGCGGCAGCAGCAGGCGTCAGCGTCGGGGTCGAACCCACGACCTCCTGTAGACCAGGCGAGGTGGTTTATACTACGCCGTGTTAGAGTGCAACACACACCAGGCGGGCTGCACTCGTGACGAATTGGCCACGTTCTGTTTAGGGGGCGTCCATAAATGACGTCACGCGATTTTGTACGATTTTTGACCCCCCCCCCCTCGTCACACGGCGTCACAAAAAGTCAGACCCCCCCTCAAATATGACGTCACAAAGCTCTGCCCCCCCCCAAAACCACATTTCCATTTTGAAAATAAAACATGCTTCAAATCGCTTTAAACTATTGGCATTGTAGTGCGTATTTAATGTGGCGCTGCACTCTGATGTTGTAGGAGTGTTATAACAATTCTTTTTTTATTTAAAGTTGCGCATTTTGATGTGACGTCACATTTTTCAAACCCCCCTTCCTCGTCACACATCGTCACAAATGTCTAACCCCCCCCCCCCCGTAGGTGCGTGACGTCATGTATGGACGGCTCCTAAAATGCAACACCAAGAGGCAGACAAGACGCCCCCTGTCCGTCTTTGTATCTCCACGTAGCATACTCAATTGTATATACGTGCATAGTCAGATATGTGTACATGCATGTGTGTGTGTTCACATGTATGTGTACTCGGATATCCTGGGTGTACCCATGTGTGTGTGTGTGTTCACGTGTGTGTGTACTCAGATATCCTGGGTGTACCCATGTGTGTGTGTGTACTCAGACACGTATTATGTTGAACTTCTCTCTCACCGTACGTAGCCAACCGTACTAATCGGAACGACCACAAACTAAACTCAAAAAGCCACAACACGCCCATCTGGGAGTGCGTTCATCCAGCAGCGAATTCTGGACACACGGCACACATAGTACACACACAGTACACACATAGTATACACTGTCACACACAGTACACACACTGTCACACACTGTCACACACACACACACAGTACACATAGTACACACACTGTCACACACTGTCACACACAGTACAGACACTGTCACATAGTACACACACACAGTACACACTGTCACACAGTACACACACACACAGCACACTGTCACACAGTACACACATAGTACACACACAGCACACACAGTACACACACAGCACACACACAGCACACACACACAGTACACACTGTCACACACTGTCACACACACACAGCACACACACAGCACACACACAGTACACACAGTACACACACACAGTATACACACAGCCCACACACACACAGTACACACACAGCCCACACAGCACACACTGCCACACAATACACACACAGCACACACACACAAGAGTACACACACAGCACACACAGTACACACAGCACACACACAGTATACACACAGCACACACACACAGTACACAAACACAGTACACACACAGTACACACAGCACACACACAGTACGCACACACACACACAGCACACACACAACACACACACACAGTACACACTGTCACACACACTCACACACACACAGCACACACACAGCACACACACAGTACACACTGTCACACACAGTACACACACTGTCACACTGTCACACACATTGTCACACTGTCACACACAGTACACACAGTACACACACTGTCACACACACACAGTACACACACTGTCACACTGTCACACACATTGTCACACTGTCACACACAGTACACACACTGTCACACACACACAGTACACACACTGTCACACTGTCACACACATTGTCACACTGTCACACACAGTACACACAGTACACACACTGTCACACACACAGTACACACACTGCCACACTGTCACACACATTGTCACACTGTCACACACAGTACGCACACACTGTCACACACACACAGTACACACACTGTCACACTGTCACACACATTGTCACACACAGTACACACAGTACACACACTGTCACACACACAGTACACACACTGTCACACTGTCACACACATTGTCACACTGTCACACACAGTACACACACTGTCACACACACACAGTACACACACTGTCACACTGTCACACACAGTACACAGTACACACAGTACACACACAGTACACACACACTGTCACACACACAGTACACACACTGTCACACTGTCACACACAGCGGGGTTGCTGGCTGCGCCGTAGCCACCAGGAGGCAGTGCCGCTCGACTCACCGACCCGCACGGACCGGCGTGGTGAAGTATGGTCAAAAACACCCACGTGACCGACACAGCGTGGGGGGGGGAGATCTTCATCCAGCAGTGGATTGAATGCACGAGGCCGTGAGAGTAAAACACAAACTAACTTGGTGTCGTGTCGGGGGGGGGGGGGGTTGCGCGGCGCTGCACGTCGCAACTCCCCGGGGGCGCGGATATTGTTCTGGAGTCGTAGAATAATAACGGGCGACGTTTCGGCCAATGGCTCTCGTTCATGGCACAGGTGGCTTTGCAAGGAGGGCCGCTGCCGTCCGAGTTGCCGTGAAGAACAGATGTCGATTAAGATATTCTCATGAGTCGTCTTCTACTCCAGGTTGTTTTATAAATCATGCGACCTACTTGCTGTACTTGAGACCTACTTGATGTACTGTTCAGCTCGCAGCAAGGGGGGGAGGGGGGTGGTGGGGTGGGGGGGGAGGGGTTGGTGGTGGTGGTGGGGGGGGGCAGGAGAGTTCTCTCACGGAGTCGCGGCAATCCGTGCGTGGTCCACCAACCCCGCATTACTCCGCGCACCGCCAGCATCTCCGACGGTGGTGGGTAACGGGGGGGGATTATCTTCTGACTTGCGTCCCACTGCGAGGGAGCACAAAGGCGGTGGGACCCCCCCCCACTCCCCTTTCCCCGTTTGCGCCACTCAGGGCCGCTCCTTTGTCGGGGTTCGCCGCAATCCGTCGCTTTGTCGTCAACGCGTGTTCGTTCACTGGCCAGCAAGCCCCTCGCTCTCGATTGCCTCTTTGTCCCTTAACGCCGGCTTTGTCCTCGTAAATGCGCTGGTTTCTCTCGTGTGTGTGTTGGACTAAAGCCCGCCACGCGGATAGGCATAGATATGTGTGTGTGTATATGTGTGTACTCAGATATGTGTGTGTATGTATGTGTGTACTCAGATATGTGTGTGTAAGTATGTGTGTACTCAGATATGTGTGTGTGTATATGTGTGTACTCAGATATGTGTGTGTATGTATGTGTGTACTCAGATATGTGTGTGTAAGTATGTGTGTACTAAGATATGTGTGTGTGTATATGTGTGTACTCAGATATGTGTGTGTATGTATGTGTGTACTCAGATATGTGTGTGTATGTGTGTACTCAGATATGTGTGTGTATGTATGTGTGTACTCAGATATGTGTGTGTATGTATGTGTGTACTCAGATATATGTGTGTAAGTGTGTGTGTCTGTCTTCTTGGTTCTTTCGGTAAAGTCACGTAGAAGGGAAGTAATAAAATAATAAAAATAAAACATAATAAAACAAATTCTCACGACGTTTCGGCTACAACGCAAGCAACCGTCTTCAGGTGAAGAATGAGACACTGCCAAGCTAGGAGCTTATATATAAGCTGAGTTGGAGGTGGAAGAAGAAGATAGCCTTAACAAAAGAATGTGCATATCAAGAGGAATTTAGCATATTCATGGTAAATGCGTAGATTCTTTTGTTAAGGCTCTCTTCTTCTTCCACCTCCAACTCAGCTTATATATAAGCTCCTAGCTTGGCAGTGTCTCATTCTTCACCTGAAGACGGCTGCTTGCGTTGTAGCCGAAACGTCGTGAGAATTTGTTTCATTATGTTTTATTTTTATTATTTTATTACTTCCCTTCTACGTGACTTTACCGAAAGAACCAAGAAGATGAATCCCTGCAGTCACGAAAGCTTTAAATCAAAATGTGTGTGTCTGGCAAAACACCCCCCTACCTCCTCATGGTTCCGGACGGGCAACGCTGTCGTGGACAGTGCTGTGGGGGGGAGGGCCAATTCCAATTGGCCCTTTCCCCTTATGGCGTTTTTAACCACCACAACGGTCAAATGGGGGCTCTGGACGGGTGCGAGGGGCTGGTAAGCCCTCCACCTTCAATTAATTACCACTAAACCACGAATTTTTTATTTTATTTATAAGCTTGTGCCGGAGGCTCGGGGGGACAGGCGTCTATGACGTCTCCTGGCCAAACCCCATTTGGCGGAGCCAAGAGATTGAATCTTTACCCCCGGGGCTCCTCCAGAAACAACAAGAAGCCACTACGGATGGCCACGTGGAATGTTTAAACGCTCACTGCGGAGGAGAGGCTGCCACTCCTCTGTCGGGAGCTGGACTGGTACCGTATGGATCTCTGTGGTATTCAGGAGGTCCAGTGGACCGGCTCTGGCTCCTGCCACCATGAGGGGTGGACAGTCCTCTACTCGGGACAGGAGACTACCAATCAACAGGGAGTGGCTCTACTTCTGAACAAAAGAATGAAGGGGGTGAGGGAGCGTGGCGGTGAAGTGTGGGAAGCTGTAAGCCCCAGGCTACTTTGGGCTCGCCTTCCCATCAACCGGAGGCGAGGAGTGGTGGTCGTGGTTACCTATGCCCCGACCGAAGACGAACATCCGTGGAGGGATGCAGGCAAGGCCGATGAGTCAGATGCCTTCTATGACCTCCTGTCACAGGTGCTAGCTAAAGTGGCCCCTCGGGATAGAGTCATCTTGTTGAGTGACTTCAATGCCCGAGTTGGTCATGATGCTGGCACCTGGCCTGGAGTGATTGGAAGGCATGGGCCAGATCAGCTCAATAACAATGGTAGGAGGCTGCTATTACCAACACGTTGTTCTGGCATCGGCGCATCCACACAACATCCTGGATGCATGCCAGGTCCAAGCAAGAACATCTTCTGGACTACATAGTGATGGAACAGCGGATGCGGGCCCATGTCCTTGACACCAGGACCTTCCGTGGAGGTGATCTGCCCACCGACCATCGACTTGTCATTTGTAAGATGCGCCTGCCATTCTTCCACTCCGGTGGTGGGTGTACAGTATACACCCAGGACCCCATTCAAACCTAAAGTTGCCTGGTCTCACCGAGCGAGAATTTCATCATCGCTTGCAGCTGGGGTTGGCATCGTCCTCCGCTCCTCCAGATGTTGAGGGGAAATGGGCGAGGTTTAGGACTGTGGCTCATGCAGCTGCAATGGCTGCTTTGGGTACACGGTCCAGACCTCCTTAGAGTCCCTGGCTGACAGACGAGGTGTTCAGGCTGGCGGAGAAAAAGCGACAGACCCACTCTCATCTTCTACAGCATCCAACGTCAGAAAATGAGGAGGCTTACCGCAGCCTTCGCTCGGAGGTTCGGAGAGCCTTGAGGCGCTGCAAGGATGGGTGGTGGTCGCCGGTTGCTGAGGAGATGGAGTCTGCCTCAATGGGGGCTAAACGGGCGCGACACGGGCTAGAGAAGAGATGGAGTGATGTGGTACAGGAGGACGTGGAGCTGAGTGGACTTGCCGATGACTGGTACCAGCAGTGTCAAGATCGGCCTCTGTGGAGGAGGCTCGTGAAGGACGCTACTGGGCAGTTGGAGGCAGTCGCCCTCCAACAACAACGGAGGGCGGAGGAGCGACGCTCATAACAACGAGCGGAGCGCCGGGTGGCTAAAGCACAGCAAGTTGGCACAGTAGGGGGCACAGGTGGTGCATCAACCAGTCGTCTCAGTCAGTCGACCCGTAGCACCTGGGTCTGTCCCGTGACCTCCTGCCAGCGGGCATTCGACACTTTACGTGGCCTCAACGTGCACATAGCCTGGCACAAGTGTCATGGTGACGTCACCGCCACTTAGTGGCGAATGGCGGTTGTTATGTTGCTGTGTACGTGTGGTGGCGTGTACGTGTGGTGGTGCGTACATATGTTGGTGTGTCAATGCGTGGCCGTGTGCAAAACACGTGCGCGACTCGCGCTAAGTGTTACCAGGAGTTAAATACGTGGCACAACGGTGGTAACAATCACCGATGATCTAAACACTCGTGGCAATCACAACAACAACAACTCAATAACCCCTAGGGCCCACAGTTCCCAGCCTCTCGCTGAATCCATGTCTCCCCCAAACTCCTCCCGGCTAACTATAAACGATTTAAATTTTACTAATTACGGCCCACTGAGCTACGATGTGGCTCTTTTTCAGAAGCGATCTGGCAATCACAAAGGAAAGTCCAACGAAGTGGCTTATCATCGTGTGGAAGTGTATGGCAGCCAAATAAATCAAACGCGTGATGTTTATTCTCAATGTGGAGGGGAACAAAATGTAGGACCCGGAGAAAAATCCACACGACCACGGAGGAGAGAGACACGCAAACTCCATATATACAGCAGGCGTCAGGGTCGGGATCGAGACCACGACCTCCTGCATACCAGGCGAGGGAGTTAACATCTCACCACTGTGATGATGATGATGAGAGACACGCACATTCCAAATATACAGCAGGCATCAGGGTCGGGGGTCGAGCCCACGACCTCCTGCATACCAGGCGAGGGAGTTAACATCTCTTAGCCACCGCGACGCAGCCCCACACACCCCCCAGGTGTCTTGCGATCTCACCGAGCGCGGATCTCATTATCCAATCCTCCACTTCCTCTCGGCGATCAACCAGCTCGTGAAATCCCCTTCATGCTTCCCGAGGTCTCCCTCCTCCTCCTCCTCCTGCTCCTCCAACCAAGCCAGCACCTTGGCTCCCACTCCACAAGATGTTTATCTCCGTCAGCCCTCGGGCTTCTCGTATCAATGTCGTTCGATTCACATTTTCCCTGCCCCCCCCCCCCGCCGCCCGCAGCCCCCCAAACGAAGCCCGCTTACCCGAGCACCGTCGGCAACATTTGTGTCCTGTCGCCAGGGAACGGTGTTTTTTTGGATTTTTGTATTTTTTACAAATCTGATGAGCTATAAAGCTCTTCGTTCACAGATGTCCAGTAGGAGCATGGGGTCATCACTAAAATATCCCCTCCCCAATCCCCCTCGCGGTTACCGTGCAGGAGGAATCTCACGTGGGAGCGAAAGGCGTCGGCGGCACTTTGCGGCATCTAAACAACAACAAAAACAACAACAACAACAAACGCCATTCGCCGCAAAGTGGCGGTGACCTCACCACGGCGGTTGTGACAGGGCCTGTGTGGAAGGTTCGCTGTGCAGGAGGTCACGCGGCCCAGGTGCCATGGGTTGGCTGGCCGAGATGAATGGCAAGAGGCACCACCTCAAGAGAGACCAAACACGAAGACCCCCCTCCCTGTACAGCCTCTAACAGACAGTGGGGGCAAGTGCTGTTAGCGAGCAGCATCTATCAAGGCCGGAATGGCGCATGAGGGGGTGGGTGGCCAGCACCACGCCCGACCGCCTTTGTCTCCCCAGTGGCGATGTTTACACACCGCACCAGATACTCATTTGAGGCTGAGTCGACCTAGGAGATGCCCAGTGCCGGCTCAAATAACGGTCACCGGTGCTGGTGGCCGGAATCGAACTCGGGTGGCCGCGTTGGTAGCGCAGCGTCGCGCCACACAGCTCCCCGCGGGCGTGTTACACACACCACACACACAGCACACACAGCACACACAGCACTCACACACACACAGCACACACACAGCACACACACACACACAGCACACACACAGCACACATACAGCACATACACACACAGCACACACACACAGCACACACACAGCACACACATCACACAGCACACACACAGCACACACACAGCACACACACAGCACACAAAGCACTCACACACACAGCACACACACACAGCACACACACAGCACACACACACAGCACTCACACACACAGCACACACACACACACAGCACACACACAGCACACACACAGCACACACACAGCACTCACACACACAGCACACCACACACACAGCACACACACACACACATCACTCACACACACACAGCACACACACACACAGCACTCACACACACAGCACACACACAGCACACACACAGTACTCACACACACAGCACACACACACAACACACACAGCACACACACACACACAGCACTCACACACACAGCACACACACAGCACTCATACACACAGCACTCATACACACAGCACACACACAGCACACACACAGCACTCACACAGCACACACACAGCACACACACACAGCACACACACAGCACACACACACATCACTCACACACACAGCACTCATACAGCACACACACACAACACTCATACAACACACACACAGCACACACACACACAGCACACACACACAGCACACACACACAGCACTCATACACACAGCACTCACACACAGCACACATACTGCACACACACAGCACACACACAGCATTCACACACACAGCACTCATACAGCACACACACACCACACACAACACTCATACACACAGCACTCACACACACACCACACACACACAGCACTCACACACACACCACACACACACATCACTCACACACACACAACACTCATACACACAGCACTCACACACACACAGCACACACACAGCACACACACAGCACTCACACCACACACAACACTCATACACACAGCACTCACACACACACCACACACACACAGCACTCACACACACACCGCTCACACACACACAACACTCATACACACAGCACTCACACACACAGCACACACACAGCACATCCACACAGCACACACACACAACACACAGCACACAGCACACACACACAGCACACACACACAGCACACACACTCACACAGCACCCACACACACAGCACACCCACACACAGCACACACACACACAGCACACACACACCACACACACACAGCACACACACAGCACACACACACAGCACACACAGCACACACACACACCACACACACCACACACACACACAGCACACACACACAGCACACACACACCGAACGTATCAGGGTCGTTGTCCTCCCGTGTGAGTCGTGTGCGCGTGTTTGGTCGTACGGCAACTTTACACTTCCCAAACACCCCGGCTCCGTGTCGGGACAGGGAGGTGGTGGTGGTTGTTGTTGTTGGTGGTGGTTGTTGTTGTTGTTGGTAAGAATCTCCGCGATCCGCGTGCCGCTACAGATGCACGAACACCGCTCTGCCACGAGTCTCCAGGCCCCTAAGCCGCGCGTGATCCTCCCCGGTGTCTGGTTCCGCTTCAACAGGGGCGCAGAGTCGTTCTTATTTCTTTGGGATCGTGTGGAAGCCGTCCACAGCACAGGTGCTGTGGTTTATATATAAGATAGATATTTTATATATTTATATATTTTATTGTTGTTGTTGCTGAAATGGGTATTTTTTTTTGTTGAACTCTGGAGATGGACAGCAGTTGCCGTCGTGTCCGCGTGTGAACAGAGGCAGTTGTGGGTGATAATCCGGTGTGCGCGGAGTGGGGAGCGGTGGGGGAGCAGTTAGCGCCACGCTGCGCTACCAACATGGCCACTCGAGTTCGATTCCCGCTCACGGCCGACACCAGTGACGAGTATCTAAACCAAACCAGTCCTGGTCCTCCCCTAGGTTGACTCAGCCACAAACGAGTACCTGTGGCGATGTGTAAACCTGAAAAAAACTAAAAAACCGCGTTAGTTGTTACTTGGCAGAATGTAGGCGTGTGAACATCTTTACTGGGGGGGAGACAAAGGCGGCAGGCCGTGGTGCTGCCTCCCCCACCCCTCGTGTGTCGTGTCGGCTTTAATAGGCGCTCGCTGACAACACGTTGCCCGAACGGTCTTGTTCAAGGCTCTACTTGGGGGGGTGGGGGGGGGGTCTTTGTGTTTTGTGTGCGAGTCAAAGCGCCGGGAGTGTTCCTCTCCCTCCGTTGGCCTCCCGCTCCGTCGCCAGTCTCGACCACGCTCGCCCCCCGCGACGCAGAGCTCCGTCGCTCATCGCAGTCTAAATACAAATCCCCCATTCTGTGTTCACTCTCGCGTGGTGATCCACGTGCTACCCCCCCCCCCCCCCCCCCGTGTCCCCCGTGCAAAATCAGAAACGTCGCAGCACTTTTCTCTGCCCCCCCACCCGCCCTCCCCCCGCAGAATTTAGAAGGGGGAGAAACCCCCACCGCCTCTCCCCCCCCAACTAATATTTGTCGCCCCCCCCTCCCTCCCCTCCCTCCCCCCTCCCTCCCCTCCCTCTCCTCTCCTGCGCTCCCCCCAACCTCTCGCTCCGCGCTGTCGTGCGCTGTCGAGCACACAAACAGCACGCGCGCGCCGTGTTGTCTGGTGGAGCAGGCGCCCACCCCGCACGATATGCCAGCGGCTTGGCTACGGCGGGAGCCTCCTCCTCCCTGCCCGGTTTCCTCTGCGCTCAAATTGTATCTCGACCCGACACTTGGTCGCGGTGTCGATAAGAGCGGCGGCGGCGGCGGCGGCGGAGGTTCCTCGCTCCGCTTGTCCGAGCAAATTAAGGAACGGAGTGGGGGCGATATCAGGCGCGGCGCAGACGCGGACCTCACGCATGCACGCGCGCACGCACACGGAGACGCGGCGGCGGTACACAGCAACACGCGCGCACACATACACGCACACATACATACATACATACACGCGTGTACATACATATGTATGTACACGCGTAGACGCGCCTCGAGTGGCACAAAGGTAAAGATCCCCCCCCACCGCCCCGTATAGCCCGGACAGGCTGTTGGGGCAAGTGCCGTTAGCGAGCAGCCGTGAAGGAGCAGGTGGATGACCACACCACAATCACCATCCACTCGTACGACCACCACGACCACACCACGATCACCATCCACTCGTACGACCACCACGACCACGACCACCGCGGACATCACCGCCGCTTTCCCGGACTGGCGTGCCCTCCGCCGCTACCAAGATCTCCATCACGATCCTCGCACCATGGGCTTTCCATAACCGCACAGAGCCAAAGATCCCCCGCGTATCCTTCAAAACACTGCTGGGGCAAGTGCTGTAAGCGAGCACCTGCGAAGGCCGGCACTGCGTGGCACGCGAGGGGTGTTGGGTTTGGCAGCACAACGCCCGGACGCCTTTGTCTGCCCGGTGGCGATGTCTACTACACACCGCGCCAGGTAACTCAGGAGAAGTTCAGATAATCGTCACCGGCGTTGGCCCTGAGCGGGGAATCGAACTCGGGTTGCCAGGTTCGCAGCGCCGCCTCGCGCTGACTCCGGACGACTCCGACCCTCCAGGCGCGCGACCCTGCGGGTTGATGCGGAGGGCTGCTCGCAGCGTTCCCAACGCGCCGGGCAGCCAGCAACACGCATCTGTCGGTAGAGTCGTCGAGAAGTTCAGATTGAAAGCGTGCAATGTAACGCACGTTGCGTTTAATATTTTGGTATGTACATAGCACCGTACAAGTGATATCCTAGGTGGTAGGTATACGAACGATCACATTTTGGGGTCGTGAGAGCGGGCAGCTACTTGGGGGAGTTGGCCTTCATCCAGCGGTGTATTGACCATGGCTGCTGTTGATGATGAGAAGTATTATGAAAGAAAGAAAAACGACACCACTGCAATCACCGGAATCCACAAAGCCAATATATGGGTCTCTATGTTAGTCCATGGGCCTCTGTGAGAGTTTATGGGTCTCCCTGTGAGTCTATGGGTCCGTCTCTAAGTGAGTATATGGGCCTCTGTGTGAGTCTATGGGTCTCTGTGTGAGTATGGGTCTCTGTGTAACTCTATGGTTCTCTGTAAGTCTATGGGTCTCTATGAGGCTGTCGGTCTCCATGTGAGTCATCTTGCGACCTGGCCCAGACCACCAACTCACCACACATATTAAGAACCCCGTTAAATCACAGGCAGCGGTTGAAACCCGGATTAGAACTCGGCAGCTTCGATTGTTGCCGGTTCATTGACCGTGACCCCATGAGCCGTGTGAGTGTGTGCCTTGTGTAGACACCATGAGAGGTGTGTGAGTGTGTGTGCCTTGTGTAGACATCACTAGAGGTGTGAGTGTGTGTGCCTTGTGTAGACATCACTAGAGGTGTGTGTGTGTGCCTTGTGTAGACACCACGAGAGGTGTGTGTGTGTGCCTTGTGTAGACACCACTAGAGGTGTGAGTGTGTGCCTTGTGTAGACACCACGAGAGGTGTGTGTGTGCCTTGTGTAGACGCCACGAGAGGTGTGTGTGTGCCCCACGACGTCAGTCCGTCTTGGAGTGTTTGTTCGCTTGTGGCAAGTCGCCCGAGGTTGCGGAGTGGCCATCGTGGTCGTCTTCACAATCATTGCCCAACAACAACAAACAACAACAACAGTTTAACACGTAGTAGTGGTAGTTGTATGAGGATTTCGCGACAAATATTGTCCACAATGGGGTTTGTTTCGGGGTTAGGTCGCGTGCATATAAATGTGTCGTTAAACCCACCACCACACGACACAGCCGATTAGTAAGGTTGATGCTCGTTGTAGTTACTGGCGAAACGTCGTACTCAGATTGTAAATGTTGTGGATTTATTCTCCAGCACACAACCGGTGTTGCTGTATTAGTGACGAATTGTCATGTTCTCTTTACGTGACAAGCTTTATTCATTGGTTTGTCGGGTGGTGGCAGGTTTAACGACACATTTGTTTTTACGTGATCTAACCCAAAATAAAACCCTGCATTATGGATAACAACAACAACATCAAAGACAAAGATTCCCCATGTCGCCTTTAACAGACAATACTTTGACTAAAAACTTTCGTGACTGCAGGACTTCATGTTCTTTGTTTCTTTCCTTTCACGGACTGTGGGGGCAAGTGCTGTTAGCGAGTAGCACCTGTGAAGGCCGGAACCGCACACGAGGGGGTGGGTGGCCAGCACCACGCCCGGCCGCCTTTGCCTTCCAAGTGGCGTTATTTACTACACACCGCACCAGGTATTTATTTGAGGCTGAGTCGACCTAGGGGAGGCCCACGACCGGTTCAGATAATCGTCACTGGTGATCGCCGTGAGCGGGAATCAAACTCGGGTTCGTCGTGCAAGCGTAGCGCTAACCGCTGCACCACCACTCCCCACCCACCTCACATACACACACAAGAAAGATAAAGATCCCCCGTATAGCCGTAACAGACTGTTGGGGCAAGTGCTGTTTGCGAGCACCTATGATGGCCGGCATGGCACACGAGGGGGTGGGTGGCCAGCACCACGCCCGACCGCCTTTGTCTCCCTAGTGGCGATGTTTACATACCGTACGAGATGCTCATTTGAGGCTGAGTCGACCTAGGGGAGGCACAGGACCGGTTCAGACAATCGTCACCGGTGTTGGCCGTGAGCGGGAAACGAACTCGGGCTCGCCGGATTCGTAGCGTAGCGTAGCGCTAACCACTACACTACAAACATACACACACAGACACACACACAGACACACACACACAGACACAGATCTCCCCGTCCCCTTCGCTACACCCCAGCCCCACTGAATCCCCCTTCCATTCCCCTACTTCTCGCACCAAAGAACCTTTGATAAGAGCCCGGGCTTACGAGATCGCGCCTAAGAGGGAACCACTTTAGCGCGAGGCTCCCGCGATAGAGCCCGAGCCACGGCGCAAGTCCCCAATGCGTGTAACGAAGCCCACGAAGAGCATCGCACCGCCCGCCGCGGACTGGGTCAAGGGTAACAACAAGAAAATAAAAAGCGCAGCCCCTGCAATTTCCAGCTGCTGCTGCTCCTGGCGAAAAGTTGGCCGGAACGAGTCGGCAAGCCCCAGGCAGGGAGGGAGCGTTGATTCAAGCGCAGTGTTCTTCGCTCAGATGAAACATGAAAATAGGTTTTCTATTTGGTGTTTGAACATCTTATCACCACCTGTATTATTGCCGTAAAGGGTAAAACCAATTCTTTTTTTTCATACTTTGATATGTACCAAAAAAGGTCCCATTTTATAGCTGCTCAGCCCCAGCTATAAATGCTCTGATGGTGGCATTGTCTTTGTGCTGTTCGCAATTTGGCGTCCTCTTGTCTCTCACTGGTGGTGATGCTGGGCCCTAACGAAGGCGGCTGTCTCTGGTGTAGGCCAATCAGTTTCAAAGACAATGCAAATATTATCAGAGCCGCGTGCTTTGTTTGAATGTTCACCACAAGTACGTGTGGGCTAATGCAGACTTGACTCCTTGCAAAAGGTTTCTATTTGGTGTTTGAACATCTAAACACCTCCTGTTTGATTGCCACGAACGGTAAAACGTATTCTTATTGTTTCATAGGTTTTCTGGCAATACAGCAGGTGGCGTCAAGATTGTCAAACACCAAACAGAAACCTTTTGCAAAGAGGAATACTTCGATACTGGCCAAACGGTCCCGCCAGGGTGAGAGGCCGCCACCACATTCCTGGGGGGGGGGGGGGGGGGGATGATGATGGGGGGGGGTCACATTTGTGTATTAGTGGGGGGCCGCGCTGAAGGCCACCCAGTAGCCTGACAAGTGGCCCGCAGCGCCTTGCGATGAAGAGCGGTGGCCTCGCTCGCGCTCTCTCTTGCTCTCTCTCTCGCTCTCCCTCGCCAACGTCGCCTGTGCTCAGGCGAAGATGGCGGTGTACAGAACGAGGAAAAAGATGCCGCAAGGTGACACTGACGGCTGCTCTGTGGTGCTTCCAGTGTTCAGGGGCCTGCTCAAGGCGCGGCTCTGGCTGAAGCACGCCATGTACCACACACATGTCGGTGATGTGCGCGTCTTCTTCGAACGCCGGGGAGCCGGAAAAGCCCCTCTCTGTACCAGCGTGGACGGCACCTTCGTGTTCACCTTCTGAAGCGCTCGCTCGTCACCGTGGCGTGCGCGATGACCACCACCACCACCACCACCACGTGACTTTTCTTTCGTGTTGTGCGCGGTGCTTTTAGCGCCACAACGCGTGGATTTGTAGCGTTTGTTTTCATTTGTTTGCTGGTGTGTATTTCATATCGGAATCGCCTCCAGTGCTTTTCGTTGCTGGCGGCAATGAAAGTTGTTTAAAAGTCAAACGTCTGAGTCTCAACTCTCTCTCAACTCTCTTGTGGGCGGTGACGGAGCCCGAGCAGGTTCACGATTCCAACCCAGCCGCCGCCCGCCCCAGATGATCCTGCGGTGTGTCTGTGTGTGTGGTGTGTGTGTGGAGCGGTGTGTGTGTGGTGTGTGTGTGGTGCAGTGTGTCTGGGTGTGTGGTGTGGTGTGTCTGTATGTTTGGTGCGGTGTGTCTGGGTGTGTGGTGCGGTGTGTCTGGGTGTGTGTGGTGTGTCTGGGTGTCTGGTGTGTCTGTGTGTGTGGTGCGGTGTGTCTGGGTGTGTGGTGTGGTGTGTCTGGGTGTGTGGTGCGGGGTGTCTGTGTGTGTGGTGCGGTGTATCTGGGTGTGTGGTGCGGTGTGGTGAGCAGTGGTGTGGTGTGTCTGTGTGTGTGGTACGGTGTGGTGAGCGGTGGTGCAGCGGTTCGCGCGGTGCGCTACGAACCCGGCGATCCGGGTTCGATTCCCGTTCGCGGCCAACACCGTTGACCGATTATCTTAACCGTTCAAGGGCCTTCCCCTAGGTCGACTCAGCCTCAAACGAGTACCCGGTGCAGTGTGTAAACATCGCCGCTAGGGAGACAAAGGCGGACGGGGGCGGGGCTGGTCACCCAACCGCTCGTGTGCCGTGCCGGCCTTCACAGGTGCTACTCGCTAACAGCACTTGCCCCAACAGTCTGTTACAGGCTACACGGGGAATCTTTATCTTTGTGTGTGCGAGCTATGGAATGTCAACAAGCGAACGAGGGGGAAGCCACGCGCCGTCTGCAAGGTGTCGTGGCGTCATGGTCAAGCGTCGCCCGCTGCGTCGCGGATTGTTGTGTTACACATACGGAGAGAGAGAGCGAGAGAGAGAGAGCACGAAAATGACTGCCGCCTCTGGACAAAAGAGTGACGAGACTCAGCGAGGCGTCCATGGCTAAACAAGCGGAGCAAGTAAACAACAACAAAACAACTCTCCCAAGCTGGCCGGACGTCCTGCAAGTGGTGGTGGTGGTGCCCCGCACTTGACCCCAGCGCCAGTGGAGGGGGGGTGGTCTCTGGTCTCATGGGCAGGTCCCGCGGGGCCACTGGCGGGGCCCTGGTTGGCCTTCAGCGCGGCAGCTGACGATGCACAACGAGTGGAAACACCAAGCACCATCACCATTCTCAGTCTGACACGCAGCGGGCTTTCGCGACCAATATTATTATTCATAATGAAGTGTTTTGGGTTCGATCGCGTGAGTATGAATGTGTCGTAACCCTCCACCACCCGACACGGCCAATTAGCTTGGGATTTGTCACCTAAACAACGCGCCAAATAGTTACTACTTCAGCCCACCGGTGTGTTGGAGAGTAAATAGTAAATGTTGTGGATGTTACACTTCTTTGAGCTATCGTTTGTGATAGCCAGAGTAGCTCAGTGGGGCCCTTGCCTGGTAAAATAACAAGTTTAGTGTCAGCTAAATGAAGTGGCCCTGCTCTGGGAATGCGAGAAGAACACTGCTGCTGTGGCAGGGCGAGGGGTGTCCACGTCTCCCCTCGACTCCTGCTGACCCAGCGGGGCTGAAGTCCGCTGGGCCACAGCGGATTGGCAGTCAGGCTGCAGGCCACGTGTGGTCACCCTTGGTCACCATCAGCCGCGATCGCCGCTACGCTGCTGGATGAAGGCGGGGGGGGGGGCTTTGCCGAAGCCGCTTTCTCGGCGTCCGAACCCTCCCCGCCGCCGCGATCACGTGATGTGAGAATCCGCACCACCTGATGTGAGAATCCGCGCCACGTGATGTGAGAATCCGCACCACGTGATGTGAGAATCTACACCACGTGATGTGAGAATCCACACCACGTGATGTGAGAATCTACACCACGTGATGTAAGAATCCGCACCACGTGATGTGAGAATCCGCACCACGTGATGTGAGAATCCGCACCACGTGATGTGAGAATCTACACCACGTGATGTGAGAATCTACACCACGTGATGTAAGAATCCACACAACGTGATGTGAGAATCCACACCACGTGATGTGAGAATCCGCAACGCTCGCCAGTGGTACGCGGTGCGGATTCCGTTGCTCCGTCTCCACGGCGGCGGAGTTCCACTCTGTAGACGTCGCGCTCGTGCTCACGATGTCGATCGGGAGAGACGTCAGGTGAGAGGAGACGTCAGGTGAGGGGATAACCACCACACTGCCGCTTCCCTGGGGGGCCCCAGGTCACACACACACACGAGCCTAACGCTTAATCAGCGTGCATCGCACCTCCATCATCATCGTCATCATCCTCAAGCTCGCCACGACATCCAGCACAATCCTCCTCGTCGCCACAATCATTGCCAACCATCACACCGTCACACCCCCAACAGCAAAGATCCCCCGCGTCGCCTTCACTCAGAGTGCTGTGGGGGCAAGTGCTGTTAGCGAGCACGTTTGGAAGTTCGCAACGGTACACGAGGGGGTGGGTGGCCAGCACCACGGCCGACCGCCTTTGTCTTCCCAGCGGCGACGTTTAAACACCGCGCCAGGTAGTCATTTGAGGCTGAGACGACCTAGGGGAGGGCTAGGACCGGTTCAGATTTTCGTCACTTGGTGTTGGGCCGTGAGTCGTGGCCGGGTTCGTAGCGCAGCGTAGCGCTCACCGCTACAACCACAACCAAAGACAAATATCACCCGAATAGCCTCAATGTACTGTTGGGGCAAGTGCTCTTAGCGAGAGCCCCCCACCACACCCGGCTGGGGCCGCCGCCGCCGCTCTTGAATTCGCCTTTTGTGCGCGCGAATCGGCGCGCGCACCGCGGCTAATTCCTCACAACGGACTCCGCTCGGCCTCACAAAGGGCCGGGCGGCTGCGCCATTGAAAGTTGGGAGGGGGGGGCGGTGGGGGAATAGCGGGGGCCGCGAGTTGGAGAGTCGGGGGGGGGGGTAGTCGGCGCTGTATCCGCCGTGAATGGACCACCCAGGCCTTGCCAATTACCGCGGACCATCGCCGCGCGCTCGCTCATCGTGGAGAGACGTGGGGGGCTTCCCGGGAGGGCCCAAGACCTCCTCCTCCTCCACCTCACCCCACCCCCCCTCCTCCTCCTCCCCACCCCCCCTCCTCCTCACCCACCACACCCCCCCTCCTCCTCCTCCCCCACCCACCCCCCCTCCTCCTCCTCCCCCACCCCACCCCCTCCTCCCCCACCCCACCCCCCTCCTCCTGCTCCTCCACCCCCCCACCTCCTCCACCCCCCCACCTCCTCCTCCTGCACCCCCCCTCCTCCTCCTCCACCCCCCCCACCTCCTCCACCCCCCCACCCCCCCACCTCCACCCCCCACCCCCCCACCTTCTCCACCCCCCCACCTCCTCCTCCACCCAGCCCCCTCCTCCTCCTCCACCCCCTCTCCTCCTCCTCCACCCCTCCCCCCCCCTCCTCCACCCCCCCTCCTCCACCCCCCCTCCTCCCCACCCCCCCTCTCCTCCTCCCCGGAGACCCCCCTCGCGCAGGAACGATCGACCGGCATCTCTGGCCACGTGGGATGCTGACATTTCCACTCGCGC
This sequence comes from Lampetra planeri, assembly GCF_965212315.1. Taxonomy (NCBI): domain Eukaryota; kingdom Metazoa; phylum Chordata; class Hyperoartia; order Petromyzontiformes; family Petromyzontidae; genus Lampetra; species Lampetra planeri. The sequence continues at coordinate 1,654,287 of NC_136157.1, forward strand.
CCGACGTCGACGACCGTCGCTCATGGGAGGAGCAGGGGCAGTCACCAAACGATTCGCGTGGGAAGCCGACGGCGCGGCAGCCCTCGGATGGAGCGCGACTCCGTCTGTATCGGAATGCGTCATTCACAGCCAGGGCAGGAAGAGCCGACCGTCGTGATTAAACCTTTCTCTCTGGGCATCATCGACTCGATAGAAAGACAAAGATCGCCCCTGTAGCCATTTAACAGACCGGTGGGGCAAGTGATGTTAGTGGGTGGCCTAACACCACGCCCAACCGCCTTTGTCTCCCCAGTGGCGAAGTTTACGCATCGCACCAGGTATTCATGTGAGGCTGAGTCGGCATAGGGGAGGCCCAGGACCGGATCAGATGTTCGCCACTGCTGTTGGTGGCCGTGAGCGAGAATCGAACTCCGCTCGCCAGAGTCGTAACGCAGCGTACTAACCACAGCGCCACCGCTCCCCACACACAGTGCGCTAACCACTGCACCACCGCTCCAAACATCATCCGCACCGCGCAGCCTAAACAGACTGCAGACACTCACACACACAGACACACACACAGCAGACACACACACACAGCAGACACACACACAACACACACACACAGCACACACACAGACACACACACACAGCAGACACACACACACAGCAGACACACACACACAGCACACACGCACAGCAGACACACAGCAGACACACACACACAGCAGACACACACAGACACACACACACACAGCAGACACAGCAGACACACACACACAGGAGACACACACAGCAGACACACACATACAGTAGACACACACACAGCACACACACACAGCAGACACACACACACAGCAGACACAGAGCAGACACACACACACAGCAGACACACACACAGCACACACACAGCAGACACACACAGCAGACACACACAGCAGACACACACACACAGCAGACACACACACACAGCAGACACACACAGCAGACACACACAGCAGACACACACACAGCAGATACACACACACAGCAGACACACACAGCAGACACACAGCAGACACACACACAACACACACACACAGCAGACACACACAGCAGACACACAGCAGACACACACACAGCACACACACAGCAGACACACACACAGCAGACACACACAGCACACACAGCAGACACACACAGCAGACACACACACAGAAGATACACACACACAGCAGACACACACAGCAGACACACAGCAGACACACACACACAACACACACACACAGCAGACACACACAGCACACACACAGCAGACACACACAGCACACACACAGCAGACACACACACAGCAGACACACACAGCACACACAGCAGACACACACACAGCACACACACAGCAGACACACAGCAGACACACACACACAGATACAGCAGACACACACACGCATATCACACACACACACAGCAGACACACACAGCAGACACACAGCAGACACACACAGCAGACACACACACAGCAGACACACATAGTACACACACACACAGCACACAGACACACACAGCACACATACACAGCAGACACACACACACTCTAAACACACACACACACACATCAGACACACACACACAGCAGACACACACAGCAGACACACACAGACACACACACACAGCATACACACATACAGCACACACACACAGCAGACACACACACACAGCAGACACACACACACAGCAGACACACAGAGCGCGCAGCACACTTGTACGATCAGCGTTAGGTTTTGTAATTCCACGGTGGTCGTGTCGGCCCGCGGGGCATGCGTCTAAGCCTTCAAATCTGCATTGACTTTTGTAGAGCGCATAAGCGGGTTAGAGGAATTCAAGCAAAGGCCCCCCCCCCCCACTTTGGCACAGTCGGCCTCGGCTCATTCTCTTGGTTGGAACCTGCCGCGTCCCGCGCAGTGACGGCGATTCAGCGCGGCCGCAGTGTTGGGAGGTTGCTCTCAACTCGCTGACCCCCCCCTCCCCCTTACTGGACATCTGTGAAAGAGCTTCACAGCTCATCGGATTGCGCCTCCAGGACAACACAGAGGAGGCTCTGGCTCTGCGGTGGATGTGCTGCCCTGGGTCCACTGGGGCCCCACGATCACAGCCTTACAGAGATCGAGGGACCCTGGGCTGCCACCACCATCACCATCATCAAAAGACGAAGATCCCCCGTATAGCCTTCACAGACTGTTGGGGCAAGTGCTGTTAGCGAGCACCAATGAAGGCCGGAATGGCGCATGAGGGGGTGGGTGGCCAGCACCACGCCCGACCGCCTTCGTCTCCCTAGTGGCGATGTTTTTTTACACACTGCACCAGGTACTCATTTGAGGTTGAGTCGACCTAGAGGAGGCCCAGGACCGATTCAGATAATCATCACTGTGGTGTTGGCAGTGAACGGAAATCGAACTCGTGTCGCCGGGGTTAAGATGCGCAGCGCGCTAATCACTACGCTATCACCACCAGCAGCAGCAGCAGCAGCACCACCACCACCACCATCACCGCCCGCACCATGACAACCAGCACCATCACCACCCGCACTGTCACCACTACCAGCAGCACCACCACCATCACCATCCGCACCACCAGCACCACCCGCACCATCATCACCACCACCACCCGCACCATCATCACCACCACCACCACCAGCACCACCAGCACCACCCGCACCATCATCACCACCACCACCATCACCACCCGCACCATCATCACCACCACCACCCGCACCACCACCACCATCACCACCACCACCACCATCCGCACCACCCCAACCACCATCACCATCACCACCATCACCACCACCACCACCGTGCCAATGGGTCTCGCCGAGTGCTCAGAGTGCCCGGGGCGGTTCGTCGTCATCGTCGTCGTCTTTCACGCCGCCGCCCGCCTCGTCACGTGCCCGCCCGAGTCTCGAGGCAGCCGGGGGAGATCCCTCCCCGCCCCCGGCTCCTCGTTAGCGCGCCCCATTTCATCGCTCGGCTGCAGTGTCAGCTCCGTGGAGGGAGAGCTCTTATCACGGCCAGAGGGGGGAGGTGGATGGGTGGGTGAGGTGGAGGTGGTGGTGGCTGGGTGGGTGAGTGAGGGAAAGGTGGGTGGGTGAGGGGGTGGGTGAGGTGGCTAGGTGGGGGGGGGGGGGGTGGTGGAGGTGGATGGGTGGGTGAGGGGGAGGTGGAGGTGGGTGAGGGGGAGGTGGGTGGGTGAGGGGGTGAGGGGGTGGGTGAGGGAAAGGTGGGTGGGTGGGTGAGGGGGTGGGTGAGGTGAGGGGGAGGTGGTGGTGGGTGGGTGAGGTGGAGGTGGATGGGTGGGTGAGAGGAAGGTGGGTGGGTGAGGGGGAGGTGGGTGGGTGAGGGGGAGGTGGGTGGGTGAGAGGGAGGTGGGTGGGTGGGTGAGGGGGTGGGGGAGGTGGGTGGGTGAGGGGGTGGGGGAGGTGGGTGGGTGTGGGGCGGTCCCGCACCCAGATGAATGCCCCCAGGCACCTCCGTGCACATCCAAGGGACGCTCCTTCAGCGCAAATTAAAGCGCAGCTCCATCGATGCCAACTCCACTCAGCTCCCCGCTACCGCACTGCCAACACATATACGCCAACATATTTATTGTATATATATATTTCTTGGCATGCATTAAGAATTAGCCAAGCATTTTAAGCGGGTTTTCTCTTCTTTTCAGATTTGCTTGGGCGGTATAAAGGCGATTTCGGAGTTTTTTTTTTGTGGTCGTTACATTTTAGGATCCCTGTCCGCATCGCAACGATTCAGCGCCGTGCTGATAAAAGTGACGATCATTTTGACGGCAAGACCGAGAAAGCGACGGACACCATTTGTTTTTTTCCCTCCCCAATGTTTAAAAAAAATTAATTAACAAAACCATTCAGATACAACAACACAGAGGACACGAAAAAGGGTTGACACCAGCAGTGCAATGGAAGCCTGTCATTCAGACTCTGTCTTTCCGACAGACCTGTTCTTCACCTGAGGACGTCTGCTTTCGTTGTGGCCGAAACGTCGTGAGAATTATTTTATTCTGTTTAATTTTTATTATTTTATTATTTCTGTTCTACGTGACTTTACCGAAAGAACCAAGAAGATGATGCCTTGTATAAAGGTGTCAGTTTTTGTACCAGTTGAAAGGGTAAAAACCTATTACTAACAAACAACTCCTCTATCATTTGTCATTGCTGGAGGGGTTGCCCCCCTACCTGAAAATCCTGGCTCCGCCATTGCCTGCACGTACATACAGATGTTCCATATTGAGAAGATCTGGAGCACATGCCTCATTATAGAGATCAGGGATGAGTTTCTAATTTATACGTCGTGGATTTCAGATTGTTGGGTTTTGTTTTTTAAGAACATTTCAATTTTTGGGGGGAAAAATGTTTTCCGACGTTTCCCCCCGGATCGTTTTGCAGCATGCAATCACTTAACGCGTCTTCGCTCGAACCAAAAACACACGTGACGTCGCCCCCCCCCCCCCCGATTGCCACGCACGTGGCACCTTTTTTTGGTGGGAAGATCAACGGAAGTGACGCGATTGGCCGACGTCGTTTAGTTTTCCTGGACGGAATCAATTTCGGCAAAATTCCGAATTATGAACAAGTTGTAACTTTGCTCTTTGGAGTTCTCTCGAGCAGCAAATGTTTACACGCGAAGACAAAGACCCCCACCCCACCCCGCCCGGTGGAGCCTACACAGACAGGTGGGACAACTCTTCTCAGCGAGAACAAGTGAACCTCGTGGCGGGACCCCGGGGTCCCACAAGCCCCCGGCCCTCGCACGAACTGCGTTGCGACGTCATTCTATGTCTGTTGGAGGCGGACGACACGGCGATTTATTCCTCTTGACGAGCTCTACACGATGCGCTAATCAACGTTTCAAAGTTTTGTTTCTTCAGCGCATTCGTCCTCGCCGCTGCGCTTGGACGACACGACAACAGAACGATCCGCGCCAGGCGGGTCGTGGCGATGATGTGCGCGGTGGGAAGGAGTCGCCCAAAATAAAGAAATAAATTGAGATTTTGACTTCCGTTTATTCGGGACCCCGGGGTCCCTGCCATGAGGTTCATTTGACAGTATAGCCTTGACAGACTGATGGGGCAAGTGCTGTTAGCTAGAAACCTATCAAGGTTGGGACGGCACACGAGGTGGTGGGTGACCAGCACCACGCTCGGCCGCCTTTATCTCCCCAGTGGCGATGTTTACACACCGCACCAGCTACTCATTTGAAGCCTAGTCGACCTAGGGGAGGCCCAAGACCTGTTCAAATAATCGTGAGCGGGCATCGAACTCGGGGCGCCGGGGTTCGTAGCGCAGCGCGCTAACTGCTACACTACCGCTCCCCACACACTCACACACAGCGACACACACAGAAACACACACACAGCAACACACACACAGCAACACACACACACCAAGCAACACACCAACAACAACCGCCATTCGCCACTAAGTGGCGGTGACGTCACCACGACGCTTGTGCCATGCCATGTGCACCTTGAGGCTACGTGAAGTGTCGAACGCCCGCTGGCAGGAGGTCACGGGGCAGACCCAGATGCCACGGGTCGACTGACTGAGATGACCGAGATGACTGGCTGATGCACCACCTGTGCCCCCTACTGTACCAACTTGCTGTGCTTTTGCCACCCGGCGCTCCGCTCCTTGTTGTGAGCGTCACTCCTCCGCCCTCCGTTGTTGTTGGAGGGCGACGGCCTCCAACTGCCCAGTAGCGTCCTTCACGAGCATCCTCCACAGAGGCCGATCTTGACACCGCTGGTACCAGTCATCGGCAAGTCCACTCAGCTCCACGTCCTCCTGTACCACATCACTCCATCTCCTTTTTAGCCCGTGCCGCGTCCGTTTAGCCCCCTCGATCCGGCCGAACAAAAGCTGTTTAGGCATGCGGTGGCTGGGCATGCGGGCTACATGACCCAGCCAACGCAGCCTTGCCTGCCGGAGGAGCTCACCGATGGGACTTTGCCCAGATCTTTCAAGGATTTGTGAGCTCCTCACACAATCCAGCCTGGTTAAACCCAGGATGGATCGTAGGCAGGCCAGCCTAAATGTTTCCAAACGGCGAAGATGCTCCATTAGGGAGGTCCACGTTTCGCAAGCGTAGAGAAGGGAGGGAATGACTGTGGCCGAGAAGACCTGAAGCTTCGTGCGGAGCGACAGACCAGGTAGCTTCCACACAGCGTTAGATAACCGATGCAAATATTTTGCCACTCGACTGATTCGGAGTGAGACCTCTGCTGTTAAACTGGAGCCGGTCATAAGCACACTGTCCAGGTATGGGAAACTCTCCACTCTCTCCTCTACTGCCCCATCACTGATTGGGAGTTGTGGGGGTGGAGTGTCCGATGGTACAAAATACCCAGGCAGGTGCTTAGATTTGGTGGGGCTGATGGTAAGGCCCCACCTCTTAGTGGCACTCTCCAGTCTCAGCAGCAGCGTCTCCAACTCCTCCTCTGAATGAGCAGCTATTACCAAATCATCGGCATACATAAATATGGCATCTGTGCAGGACCGCCCTTTCCTGAAACCGCATTGGGGCTCTGCAAGCCTCTCCTCAGCGTGCCTAGCAAGGCGATGTTGAATAATCCTTGCCAGGACCTTTCCCGGCACACTGAGGAGTGGGATGCTCCTGTAGTTGTTACAGTCTGTGCGGTCCCCCTTCTTAAAGAGCAACACACACACAGCAACACACATACACAGCAACATACACGCAGCAACACACACACAGCAACACACACAGCTACACACACAAGCACAGCAACACACACACACACATCAACACACACACAAAGCAACACACACAGCTACACACACAAGCACAACAACACACACACACAGCAACACACACAACACACACAAGCACATCACCACCGCTCCCTTCCGCGTGGCCCCCCCCTTCGCATCCATTCAATGCTCGTTGACGCGACCAGCGCTGATGGATTCATTCTCTCGGCTAATCCGTGTCTCCAGTTGCGCGCCCTCCGTAGGCGCTCTGTTGCCGCCGCATTTAATGTACTCGGTGGTGTCAACAACTGGGACGGAGCCGCGTTCGAGCCCTGGGGCCCTGGCCGTTGCGCAGTCTCCGTGGCCAGAGCTTCTTCTCGACGACACCCCGAGGGATCATTTTGGACTTGTACAGCTCACGGAGCAGTGGCGGGTGGATTGGTGGCGCAGTGATGAACGCGTTTGTTTTCTTCTAATCCCCCGGTGACCCGAGGTCAATTCCCCGGCCGTGACTGACGTCGGTGGCGGAGTTACAATCTCCACTGGACCCCGGGGGCTTCCCCTCTTCACCAAATCACAGCGACCCTCTCGCGACCCGAGTTCAGGTCCAGACTCAATCGTCCCCTGCTGTGTGAGTCCACCTCGCATTGGCACACAGACGCAGAGACTCACGCAGAGACCCATGCAGAGACCCACGCACTCGCGTAGACACCCGTAGACTCACTGAGAGACTCACTGAGAGACTCACTGAGAGACTCACAGAGAGGACCCGCAGGGGGGGAGGGTGGGTGGCCGGGCACCCACGCCCGGCCGCCTTTGTCTCCCCACGTTGATGTTTTACACACCGCACCAGACACTCATTTGCCACAGAGTCGACCTAGTGGAGGGCCCCGTCCCGCTTCGGATAATCGTCACCGGTGTTGGGAGTGGCTGTGAGCGGGAATCGAACTCGCGCAGGCCGAGTACCGAGTGCTGTGCGCGTCCTGCCCGTTGAGTCGAATATGACGCATGGACAACACAACAACACACAACACAACACAACAACACACAACAACACAACAACACAGCACAACAACACACAACATAACAACACACAACACAACACAACAACACACAACAACACAACAACACAGCACAACATAACAACACACAACACAACAACACACAACAACACAACAACACAGCACAACAACACACAACATAACAACACACAACACAACACAACAACACACAACATAGTAACACACAACACAACACAACAACACAGCAACACAACACACAACACCACAACAACACAACACAACAACACACAACAAAACAACAACACAACAACATAACAACACACAACACAACAACAACACAGCACAACAACACACAACATAACAACACACAACACAACAACACACAACATAGTAACACACAACACAACAACACTGCAACACAACACACAACACCACAACAACACAACACAACAACACACGACACAACAACACAGCAACACACAGCACAACAACACAATACAACACAACAGCACAACAAAACAACAACACAACAACACACAAAACGACCAACACCGGTGACGATTGTCTGTATTCTAGGTCGACTCAGCCTTAAATGAGTACCTGGTGTGACGTGCACACATCGCCACTGGGGACACAAAGGCGGTCGGGCGTGGTGCTAGCCACCCACCTCCCACCTATAGGTGCTTGCCCAACAGTCTGTTAAGGCTACACGGAGGATCTTTGTCTTTGTATGTGTGTAGTGGTAGTGGAGTAGCGCTTAGCGGTCATGGGCCTCCACTAGGTCGTCTCGGCCTCAAATGAGTACTTGGTGTGGTGTGTGAACATCACCACGGGGAGACAAAGGCGGTCCGGCGTGGTGACGTCACCGCCACACAGTGGCGAATGGAGATTGCTGTTGTAGCGGCTAGCACCCTGCGCTACGAACCTGGTGATCCGAGATCGATTCCCGCTCACGGTTAACACCAGTGGGGGTTATCGGAACCGGTCCTGGGCCTGCCCTAGGTCGACTCAGCCTCAAATGAGTACCTGGTGTGGTGTGTGAACATCACCACGGGGAGACAAAGGCGGTCGGGCGTGGTCCTGGCCACCCACCACCTCGTGTGCCGTGCCAGCCTTCATAGGTGCGCACTTGCCCCAACAGTCTGTTAAGGCTGCAAGGGGGATCTTTGTCTTCACGCGCGTGTATACACCGTCTATCTCTTCCACACACACACTCACTGTATGAGTAACACACACACACCCCTCTCTCTCTGTATAAGTAACACACACACACATACCCCTCTCTGTATAAGTAACACACACACACAGACCTTCCCCTCTCCACTCACTTTTCCTCTCGACTCCCTCCTCCCTCCTCCACCAGCACCCTCCCTCTCCTCCTCGCTCCCCCACTCTCTCTCTCTCTTTCACTTCTCTCTATTCGCTCCCCTTACTGAGATAAGCCGTGTGCCGGTAATGACAGAGGCGCGGCTTACATTACACTTATTACCTCCGGCAAAAAGACAAACGCATTACACTCTCGCGAACATGTGTTGCGCGCGATAACTCAATAATCTGCACTTAAAATAATGCCCGTAATTACGGATTAATCGTCTCCCACTTGAGCGATTTCACGGCGCAGGGAAAGCGAGCCCCGCTCAGCCGGATCACCGAAGCGAGTGGAGTCAATGGAGTGGCTTTGGGTTCAATTAATTTTGTTTACGCAGCCAATGCTATTATTATTATTTTTTATTGGCGTTGTTGTTGTGGCCGCTGCTGTTGTTGTTGCTGCTGCTGCTGTGACCGCGCCAGGCAGCGTGGTGCTCGAGTCGAGATTGAGCCAGGATGCGAGGTGAGGACACGCGTTGATTCAAGCGAAGTTGTCACCACCACCACCAGCAGCAGCAGCTTCGTCATCCATCAATCATCACACCGACACCACTGCCATCACAACCACGAGTGCACCGCCGTGATGGTTCAATCCTTCCCCCGCACCTCCGATTAGCGCAGTTGGCTACGTACGGTGCGAAAGAAGTTCAAAATACATACATAGATTGAACACAATCATAATAATCGTCACTACCTCAACAACAACAACAACCACCACCACCACCATCATCACAATCAAAATAAACACATTCACCATGTACACCATCACCACCGTCACTATTATCATCATGTTCATCATCAATCTATCGACAGGACAGCAGCAAACAGAAGCTCACCGATTCTCGAGACTCATTCAGGAGAGTCCTTCATTGCGATGTTTGGCTCATCCCATTCGTGAATGTTAAGCACGTGGGAACAAACCTGGGTGCCCAGACAGGACCCACCAATCATCCTTAAACTATAAACTAAAATAGTTTATAATTTTATGTTACCAGGTAAGGCTCACTGAGCTATGCAGCTTTTTTTTAAAAAGCGACCTGGCCACAAATGACAGCTCAGCAAAGTGGCTTATCAACCAAGTGGACATTTTGTAGCAGCCAAATACTCTGAATGCGTGATGTTGATACTAAATGTGGAGGGGGGAAACCCGGAGAAAACTCCACGCGACCTCCTGTACGCAAGGCGAGGGAGTTAACATCTCGCCATGAAGCAACTCTCAGAACGCGACATAGATAGATTTAAATATATTCTTGGTTCTTTCGGTAAAGTCACGTAGAAGGGAAATCATAAAATAATTTAAATATAAAACAATAAAAATTCTCACGACGTTTCGACTGCAACACAAGCAATCGTCATCAGGTGTGAAATCCTGATGACGATTGCTTGTGTTGCAGTCGAAACGTCGTGAGAATTTGTATTGTTTAATATTATTTTATTATTTCCCTTCTACGTGACTTTACCGAAAGAACCAAGAATATGAATCCCTGCAGTCACGAAAGCTTTAAATCAAGATTTAAATATATTCAATGTTTATATTTTCCTGGCATGTTGGCTACCTCGCAGGCCGTATCGGCAGGTAAATAAGGCAGGCTCAGTTCTGCTTGGCTTCCCGAACGAATCATTCGTGTCGTCGTGGAGAATATAAGTAACAAGACGACGAGCAGACCACACCTCCCCTCCACGTGTCTCTATCTCCACGTACAAAGAGAAATGTGAGAACTTCGTACACAACGCGTGGATTATTCTCCGGATCCGTCCGTTTCCCCCCTCCAGAATTAGAATCAACATCACGCGTTTTGGGTATCTGGCTGCTGCTATACATTGCCACACGATGATGAGCCACTTCGTTCAGCCGTCATTTGTGATTCCAGGTCGCTTCTGAAACACTGAAAGAGCGACATAGCTCAGTGGAGCGTTACGCCTGGTCAAAAAAAACCCGTGAAGTTTTAGTTTAAGATCTGGCTGCTGGCTTGGCTGGGCCTCGACCGGACGCGGGTCGCGTGACCGTCGCTGTGTCGATCAGCACCACGAACAGCGCCCCTCACCACCACCGCCGCTGTGTCGATCAGCTCCACGAACAGCGCCCGTCACCACCATCGCCGCTGCTGCTCCCGCGAGCTTCTAGAGCAGTGGTTCTTAACCTTTACATGCAGCCTTGCCACGCCTCGGGTGACCAATCGTAAAATAAAACAATGTACAGCGATAATAAATACAGAGGGTTTGATGAAGCATAGTAAGTCGTAACGTGCCCGTGCTGAATTTGTGTTGCATTGATTTACCTTCTAAAAATAAAATCTGCCCGTGTCTCACAACCCCCAGAAAGGGCATCCCACACCCCCAGGGGGTACATCGTGCACCCCATGTTAAGAGCCACTGTCCTAGATGGAGCTGAAACTATAAACTAAACTAACGTTTTACTTTTACCAGGTAAGGCCCGCTTCGCTGTTTAGGTCTTTTTCAGAAGCGACGTGGCCACAAATGACAGCTTAACGAAGTTCAACTAAACTACACAACTATTAACTTCATTTAATTTTACCAGGTAAGGCCCACTGAGCTGTATAGCTACTTTTCAGAAACGACCTGGGAGCAAATGATAGCTCAACGAAGTGGCTTAGCGCGTGGAAATGTCTAGCAGGAGCTGGACACTCTCAACGCGTGTTTAAAAAAACTCGAGGACCCGGAGAAAAATCCACGCCATTATGGGGTGAGAGACACGCCAACTCCAAATATACAGCAGCAGCAGGCGTCAGGTCGGGATCGACCCCATGACGTCCTGCATACCAGGCGAGGCAGATAACATCTCGCCACCGTGAAACGCGGGTGGAGGGAGTTGCAATCGATACAATTCTCATCTGTTTAGAGCAACACTGCCTCCACCCGACATCCGTCATCCTTTAGAAAAGTAATCACTCCCGCTCTGCTGTTTCATCATCATCAGCTTCATCTGCAGCCGTGGTCCGTCCACTGCTGGATGAAGGCCTCTCAAAGTCGGTCACGCAGCCAACCTCTCACGCTCCTCGCGATGTAACCCATCCAGCAACTGCACGTGAATGGATTGCATCGCTCCGTGTCACGGTGGCGAAATGTCAGCTACCTCATACTCTTAGGTTTTTTCGGTGAAGGTAAAAATTTTAATTTTAAATTAATAAAAGTAAAGTAAAAATAAATCACGACGTTTCGGAGGCAACACAAGCTTCCGTCTTCAACCACCTGAAGACGGAAGCTTGTGTTGCCTCCGAAACGTCGTGATTTTTTATTTATTTTTATTTTTCTTTTATTAATAATAATTGTATTCTTTTACCTACGTGACTTTACCGAAAAAACCTAAGAGTATGAATCCTTGCAGTCACGAAAGTCTCAAATCTAGTGTCAACTACCTCGCCTGGTATGCAGGAGGTAGTGGGGTCGATCCGAATCCTGACGCCAGCTTTATATTTGCAAGTTGCGTGTCTCTCTCCCCGTAGTCGCGTGGATTTTTTTCCAGGTCCTCCGGGTTTCCCCTCCGAATTTTCAATCAGCGTCACGCGTTGAGAGCAATCGGCTGCTCTAAATTGCCACGTGACGAGTCACTCCGACGAGCTCGCATTCGTGATCGCCCGGGTCGCTTCTGAGAACATTTGTTAGTGGGCCTTACCCGGCTTTAAAAACACACTCGCAATAGTTTAAAGTTCTCTCGGTGTGCGTCCTCTTCACGGTGTGGATGATGCCATCCACCAGCGTGTGCGCTCGACTCCACGTCTTCCTCACTCGGTGTCTCAATGGAATTCACGCCCCCCCTTCCCCCCTTGCTTCTTGACGCCGATGACACGCAAGGCAGAAGGAAGTCACGTGCGCCCGTGTCAAGCCATCGCACCTCCGGTGAGCACGCTTGGCTACGTACGGTGCGAAAGAAGTTCAACACACCTCGGTGTGAGCCCGTGAACTCCTGCCACCGCGCCATCAACACTTCACGTGACCTTAAAGTGCACATGGCCTGGCACAAGCGCCGTGGTAACGCCACCGCCACTTAGAGGCGAATGGCGGCTGGTGTTGTCGTTGTGTGTGTGTCGATATGCGTGTGTGCGTGTGTGTGAGAGAGTGCTTGAGTGGGGAGTGGTGGTGTAGCGCTTAGGGACGATTATTTGCACCGGTCCCGGGCCTCCTCTAGGTCAACTCAGCCTCAAACGAGTAGCTGCTGCGATGTGTAAACATCGCCACTGGGGAGACAAAGGCGGCCGGGCGTGGTGCTTGCCACCCACCCCCTCACAGTGCCGTTACCGGCCTAGTTGGGTGCTACAGCCCTTGCCCCAACAGCGCGTGAAGACTGTCGGGGCAAGTGCGTGAGTGTGTCAAGACGTCTGTGCCACCAGTCCCGATGTGCCATTTTAGGCTGAGTCGACCTAGGGGAGGACGGCCCCGCGATACGAGGATCGCGGTGACGCGGGGTCGCAGCCGTGATAAATCCACTGCTGGATGAACGCCAACCCCAAGCCGTCGCCCCCCCCACGCCCTTATCCTGCTGCGATGTAATAATCCACCTATTATTGATCGACTGACTATGGGCGAACTCATTTATTCTGGTGGGTGAACAGTGGCGGGGAGGGGTGGAGGAGGAGGAATTGATGATAAAAACAAACTTGCACCATCGCTACAGCTGCCGCGACGAGAGATGTGGGAGGAGAAGCGGCGACCGCTGCCTTGCAGGTGAGAGGAGCGTGTGTGTGCGTGTCTGTGCGTGTGTGCGTGCGTGTGTGTGTGTATATGTGTGAGTGTGTGTGTGTGCGTGTGTGTGTGCGTGTGTGTGTGCGTGTGTGTGTGCGTGTGTGCGTGTGTGTGTGCGCGTGTGTGTGCGTGTGTGTGTGTGCGTGTGTGTTTGCGTGCGTGTGTGTGCGTGTGTATGCGTGTGTGTCTGTGTGTGCGTGTGTGTTCGTGTGTGTGCGTGTCTGTGTGTGTGTGCGTATGTGTGTGTATATGTGTGAGTGTGCGTGTGTGTGTGTGCGTGTGTGTGTGCGTGTGTGTGTGCGTGCGTGTGTGCGTGTCCGGCCCACTCGAGCTGCGTGATGAATGGGCGCTATTGGGCTTCGGATCGTTATTCACGGCGAACGGGAAGCGTAGCAACATAACTTCATTACGTGTGTGTGCGTGTGTGTGTGCGTGCGTGTGTGTACGTGTGTGTGCGTGTGTGTGCGTACGTGTGTGTGCGTGTGTGTGCGTGCATGTGTGTGTACGTGTGTGTGTGTGCGTGTGGTGTGTGCGTGTGTGTGTGTGCGTGTGTACGTGTATGTGCGTGTGTGCGCATGTGTGCGCGTATGTGCGTGTGTGTGCGCGTATGTGCGTGTGTGTGTGCGTGTGTGTGCGCGTGTGTGTGCGTGTGTGTGCGCGTGCGTGTGTGTGTGCGCGTGTGTGTGTGCGTGTGTGTGCGCGCGTGTGTGCGTGTGTGTGCGTGTGTGTGCGTGTATGTGCGTGTGTGCGCGTGTGTGCGTGTATGTGCGTGTGTGTGCGTGTGTGCGCGTGCGTGTGTGCGTGTGTGTGCGCATGTGTGTGTGTCTGCGTGTGTGTTTGTATGTGCGTATGTGTGCGTGCGTGTGTGTGCGTGCGTGTGTGTGCGTGCGTGTGTGTGTGCTTTGGGGAGAGCGTTCGTATAGCGGTGAGTGCGCTCCGCTCCCAACCCCGAGACCCGCGTTTGATTCCTGCTCACGGTCCTGGGCCTCCGCAAGGCGACTCAACCTGAACTGAGTACCTTGCGGGGTTTATAAACATCGCCACTGGGGAGACAAAGGCGTCCGGGCGTGGTGCTGGGAACCCACCCACCCCATCGTGTGCCGTGCCAGCCTTCATAGGTGTTCCCTGACGGCACTTGCCCCATTCGTTTGGGCAGGCTACACGGGGGATCTTTGTATTTGCTTTGTGTGCGTGCGCGCGTAGTTATCGCCGATTATGCACGCCCAATTGATGCTCACATTACCATTACCGCTATTGCTTACATTCGTATTATAGCAGCAATTATCGTCATTGGTGCTGTTGAGGCTGTGTATGGCATCGAGTTCAAGCGTTGCTGTTGATGTTGCTGATGATGGTGTCAAAGGTAGCGAAGATGACGAGGGCAGCAGGAGCATTCGATGATGGTGGTGGCGGTGATGGCGGTTGGATCCTCGTATCGATCGTGATCGATATGGTGATGATGAAAGCTCATTTCTTTAGAACGCACATTTATCAGCGGCCGTCTGGAACGCTCTACCGTCCGATGTTAGGAAGCCTCTGGTGCTATGCACTTTTAAAACTAAAATGGAAAACTAATTTCTCTAGAACTGCTGTTTAGAGTTTAGTTTGTTGTCCTTTCCCCGCACCTCAGATTTGCACGCTTGGCTACGTACGGTGCGAAAGAAATTCAACACACACACATCGTGATCACGATAACGAAGTCGATGTTTATAGCGCGGACACTCTGCACGTAATAAGTACAATTTGCCCTCCTCCCAGAATCGTTGCGGTAAAATCGAACCCGCGACCCGCGCGGCGCAGGCGCTCATCCAGCAGTGGAGCGAGCGTGCCGGTCGTGGACACGCGCTGCGCCGGGTGGAGACTGCCCGGTGATTACAACAACAACAAAATCAATGTTCGAGTTGACAAACACGGAGGTTGATTATTGAACGTGAGTTGATGCATTATTTATTAAGTCGCGATGCGTCTAACCAGGTTGATTGCGACGTATCGCCCCCCCCGCCCCGCCCCCCGCATTCCAGCACAGACGCCACTTGCCGCGGTGTGTCCAGCAGGTGGCAGTACAGCAAGCGGGTTGCCGGAGCCTGCGGGCTTCCCCGTGGGGGGGGGGGGGGGGGTCTCTCCAGGCTCTACGCATGCTGCCCACTCGCCCACTCGCGAGACTGGCGGACGAGCAAAAAGTTCGCCAGCGCACCCCGCGCCTGCGATTAGCACGGCTGGCTACGTACGGCGCGAAAGAAGTTCAACAGGGAGGGTCACGGAGGTCGGGAGAGGCGCGACGCGGCGCTCGGGACGTCCACAGAGGATGTCGGGGCCGCGAAGGACCCTGAATGGGGCGCCACGGTGGCTAGGAGATGTTAACCACCTCGCCTGGTATACAGGAGGTCGTGGGTTCAATTGCGACCCTGATGCCTGCTGTGTATTTAGAGTTTGCGTATCTTTCTCTCATTGTCATCACGGTGGCTAGGAGATGTTAACCACCTCGCCTGGTATACAGGAGGTCGTGGGTGCACGGTTCAACAACAGCAGCAGCAGCAACAACAACAGCAGCAACAACAACAGCAGCAGCAGCAGCAACAACAACAGCAGCAGCAGCAACAACAACAGCAGCAGCAGCAACATCAACAGCAGCAGCAACAACAACAACAGCCGCAGCAGCCGCAGCAGCAGCAGCCGCGTGCTCCCCGTGTGTTGGCAGTGGCGGACACGCACTCGGCACAGCTACCAGTGCGGGCTCTGCGCTAGAGGGACGCACAAGCGCCGCGCAATGGCACCTCGGTTTACAGGACGACCTCTCTGCTCCGAAGCAGGGCCGTTGCCCGGAACGTCGCCTATCTGCTCTACGCGCGTTCCTCTCGAGGAGCGCGTCATTGGCACTCCGTGCGCGGAGGTTGCCTCGATGGTATCGCAGGGCCGTGAGGTCGCCACCGTCCAGCGGTGGACAGACCCTGACTCGTCGTGACGACGCTCATCGCGATGACCGCGGCCACCGGGGGGGGGGGGGGGGGCTCGCTGCGGCCTTTGTCTCGGCGCGCATTGTCCGCGTGTTCCCCGTCACGGTGTGGACGCCGCAATCGCCGAAGGACAAACAGCGGCTGGAATTCACGCATCCTTCCTGCACGACGCGAGGAGGTGGCCTTTGTCGCAGCCTCGCTGTTTGATCAGCTCCGTTGGTGGTAGCGGCAGCAGCAGCGGCAGTCGATGTGTGTGTGCGTTCGGCTACGGTGGCTCTGCGTGCGGGCGGGGAGTGGGAGGCGGAGCGGTTCGCGCGCCGCGCTACGAACCCGGCGACCCCGTTCAACCCCTGTGACGATTATTTGAAACGGTCATGGGCCTCCCCAAGGTCGACTCAGCCTCAAATGAGTCTCTGGTGTGGTGTGTAAACATCACCGCTGGGGAGACGAAGGCGGCCGGGTGTGGTGCTGGAAACCCACCAACTTCCCCGTGTGCCGTGTTGGCCTTCATAGGTGCTCGCGAAAGGGCACTTGCCCCAACAGTCTGTGAAGGATATACGGGGATCTTTGTGTCTTTGTGTCTTCCTGCGGGGAGTCGTGGCGCAGTGGTTGGGACAATGCGACCACCAACCCGGCCTCACGGCGGTTCGATCTGCGGTCACGGCCAACTTGAGTGGCGAGTAGTTTGTAACTATTGAAACAGAAGTGCACTTACTTAGTTCAAGTAGTTGACAAAGTAGAGGCCACTGAGCTATGCGCGTTCTAGCAGAGGCGGCCTGGCCACACGGGGCTGGTGTCATCGCCACTCGTGGGGATTTCTCACAGAAGCCACCTGAGCCAGTGTTGATTCTAAAGGTGGAGGAGGATGGCAGAAACCGCAGGGACCCGGAGAACAATCCACGCGACCACGACGCAGAGAGAGACAGCAAACACGCGGACCCCAAAGTAGTGTGTATACTACACACTACAAATATACTACAAATATACTAAAAAATATACTACAAACACACTACAAATATACTACACACTACAAATATACTACAAATATACTACAAACACACTACAAATATACTACAAACTAGCTTTACTACCCGGCTTCGCCCGGGACTTAGATTCACCACGCCCGGCCGCCTTTGTCTCCCCAGTGGCGATGTTCACACACCACACCAGTTACTCGTTTGAGGTTGAGTAGACCTAGGGGAGGCCCAGGACCGATTCAAATCGTCACCGGTGGTGGCCGTGAGCGGGAATCGAACTCGGATCGCCGGGTTCGTAGCGCGGCGCGCAAAGCGCTACACAGATGTGACGTCACAGCTCACTTGCCGTGCAAAATACATGCATTATAGCGCCCCCCCCCCAAAAAAAAATATACTAAAGTCTATTTTTAATAATTGTTGCATGGTGTACCGTCTGGAAAGTACCCACATGGCAAATTTCAAGTTTGTTGCATGTCGGGAAGTACGCTAAACATTTTGAACAGACACACATACTCACAAATTCCCCTTATATATATAGATATATTACAAATATACTACAAAGTATACTACAAATCTACTACAAATCTACTACAAATACACTACAAATACAATACAAATATACTACAAATACACTACAAATACACTACAAATATACTACAAATATATTACAAATACACTAAAATATACTACAAATATACTACAAATACACTGCTAATACACTACAAATATACTACAAATACACTACAAATACAATACAAATATACTACAAATTTACTACAAATTCACTACAAATACACTACAAATACACTACAAATCTACTACAAATCTACTACAAATACACTACAAATACACTACAAATCTACTACAAATACACTACAAATCTACTACAAATCTACTACAAATACACTACAAATATACTACAAATCTACTACAAATACACTACAAATACACTACAAATATACTACAAATACACTACAAATATACTACAAATACACTACAAATACACTACAAATATACTACAAATATACTACGAATATACTACAAATATACTACAAATACACTACAAATACACTACTAATACACTACAAATCTACTACAAATATACTACAAATACACTACAAATACACTACAAATACACTACAAATCTACTACAAATACACTACAAATACACTACAAATATATTACAAATATACTACAAATACACTACAAATACACTACAAATACACTACACATATACTACAAATATACTACAAATACACTACAAATCTACTACAAATACACTACAAATACACTACAAATATATTACAAATATACTACAAATATACTACAAATACACTACAAATATACTACAAATACACTACAAATACACTACAAATACACTACAAATATACTACAAATACACTACAAATATACTACCAACCTACTACAAATACACTACAAATCTACTACAAATATACTACAAATACACTACAAATACACTACAAATATACTACAACTCTACTACAAATACACTACAAATATACTACAAATACACTACAAATACACTACAAATACACTACAAATATACTACAAATACACTACAAATACACTACAAATCTACTACAAATATACTACAAATACACTACAAATATACTACAAATATACTACAAATATACTACAAATACACTACAAATACACTACAAATATACTACAAATATACTACAAATACTCTACAAATCTACTACAAATACACTACAAATATACTACAAATATACTACAAATATATTACAAATCTACTACAAATACACTACAAATATACTACAAATATATTACAAATCTACTACAAACACACTACAAATATACTACAAATACACTACAGATAGACTACAAATATACTACAAATATACTACATATATACTACAAATATACTAAAAATACACTACAAATATACTACAAATACACTACAAATATACTACAAATACACTACAAATACACTAGAAATATACTATAAATACACTACAAATATACTACAAATATACTACAAATACACTACAAATACTCTACAAATACACTACAAATATACTACAAATATACGACAAATATACTACAAATACACTACAAATATACTACAAATATATTACAAATCGACTACAAATACACTACAAATATACTACAAATACACTACAAATACACTATAAATATACTACAAATATACTACAAATATACTACAAATACACTACAAATATACTACAAATATACTACAAATACACTACAAATACACTACAAATATACTACAAATACACTACAAATATACTACAAATACACTACAAATGCACTACAAATACACTACAAATACACTACAAATCTACTACAAATACACTACAAATACACTACAAATATACTACAAATATACTACAAATACACTACAAATATATTACAAATCTACTACAAATACACTACAAATACACTACAAATACACTACAACAGGCACTGACGCTCGGACCTGGGGTCCAGCCTACGGCCTGCTGCGTAGCGAGACGAGGGGGATGGAATCTCTCGGCCTCGTGTCCCCTTCGCCCTG
The DNA here is from genome assembly GCF_965212315.1 of Lampetra planeri. Classification (NCBI taxonomy): domain Eukaryota; kingdom Metazoa; phylum Chordata; class Hyperoartia; order Petromyzontiformes; family Petromyzontidae; genus Lampetra; species Lampetra planeri. Next base: position 1,674,602 of record NC_136157.1, read on the forward strand.
AGAAGGTTGTGACCCTTTTGGTCGACTCAGCCTTAGTGCCCAGTGCGTCAACTCGAGCATAGGCAACTTGGGTCGGTCGGGGGAGATACAAAGACGGCCGGGCATGCGGATGGTGATCACACCATCGCCCCTGCTCCGTGCGCCGTGCGCGTGTGGCGCTGTGCAGGGAGGTGGTGCGGGGTCCCCCGAGGTTGTGCTGCGCGCAGAGTGAACGCCGTAGCGGCCACCACCACCGCCGCCTCCTCCTCCTGCTGCTGCTGCTGCTGCTCCTGCTGATGCTGCTCCTGCTGCTGCTCCCCATTGTTGGCCGCGGCGCTCGCGACTGAAGCGATGCGCCCCATTGTGGCCGCCGCGCTTTTGAATGAAGTGCGGCACAATGGGCCAGAGCGAGGGCGTGCGAGCTATTGACCGCGATAAAGGAGAGAGACTGGGGGGGGGGCTGCAGTGGTGGGTGGGGGGGGGTCCTCACGCTGTATTTACAATCGCGTCCATTGGGTTTACAAAACTTCCAATCGCTTTCCCACCCCGGCGCTTTAGCTACGCTCCGTCTCGCGCGCGCTGCGTCCAGCAAAATTCTTGCTCACGATATCTCACTCACGCGCAGTTCCCTCGGGGGGGGGGGGCGGGTGGTAAGAGGCGGGGGTGCCCACCCACCTCTTCCGTACTGGCCAGCGTGGAAGAGTAGGCCAAGCGAACCCCCAACGCTCCCTCGAGTAGCGGCCCTTCCGCCAGCAGTGCTGCAAGCGGGCAATTGCAGGGCTGCTCCTTTGCCTCTCCTGGTCCCAAGGGGGTGGTGGACAGATACCGGGCGCTGTGGGCCCACAGCGAGTGGGTGCTGTTCGCTCCTAGAAGCGTCGCAAGGTATCATTCGTGCAGGTGGACTAATCACGACTTTATCTTCCTACGTGTTATATACGTGGCATACACATGTCGTGTTATACACATGGAGCGCCTCGGTGGCGAGATGTTAACTACCTCGTCTGGTCTACAGGAGGTCGTGGGTTCGACCCCGACCCTGACGCCTGCTGCTGTATATTTGGAGTTTGTGGTGTCTCTCTCCCAGTGGTTGCGTGGATTTTTCTCCGGGTCCCCCGGTTTTTCCATCCATATTTACAGACATCACGCGTTTCGAGTATTTGGCAGCTTTTTATTTCCACGCGACAAACCACTTCGTTGAGCTATCATTTGTGGCCAGGTCGCTTCTGTAAAAGAGTTAAATAGCTCAGAGGGCCTTACCTTCTAAAAAAATCAATTTAATGTTGGAAGTCATCTAGTTGTTTTGTGCGTTTTACTGAAAACTGTTGGAGATAAAAAAGATTAAACATAGATTGAAATGTCGAGAAAAGTTAGAAATAAACATTCAGGGGAAAACTATGTAAAGTCAATATTATAAAAAAAATGTAATTCCAGGTAAATCTGGAGAAACCTCACACTCGCCACATCTGGCTTCCAATTCCTGCCATGTCTCTCCAGAGAGAGAGAGAGAGAATCACTCCCGTGTTCAGACGACGTAAACTATAAAACTATACGATGTCTTTTTATTGTATTTTACCAGGCAAGGCCCACCGAGCCATGTGGCTCTTTTTCAGAAGCGACCTGGCCACAAAAAATAGCTCAACGAAGTGGCTTATAGCGTGGAAATGTATAGCAGGAGCCAAATACTCTAAAGTCTAAACGCATTGGAGGGAAAACCGGGATGACCCGGAGAAAATTTCACGCAACCAAGGAGAGAGACACGCAAACTCCACATGTACAGCAGGCGTCAGGGTCGCGATCGAACCCATGACCTCCTGCACACCAGGCGAGGTAATTAACATCTCATAGCCACAGTGATGATAATGATGATGAGAGAGAGACACGCAGACTCCAAATATACAGCAGCAGGCGTCAGGGTCGCGATCGAACCCACCACCTCCTGCACACCAGGCGAGGTAGTTAACATCTCGTAGCCGTCGTGGCACCCCATGATGTGAGAGATGTGCAATCAGTACGACGAGAACAACGGACGATGAGATGTATTCATGAGAGAGAGAGAGATGGCAGACAGAGGAGACAGGGGGAGAGATGCATTCAGATAACAGCACGTGTGTCGTGGACTCCATCTCGGGGGGTCCACAGTCCGGTGGATGTCTGAGCCAGTCCCAGGCCTGGATAAAGAAGGAGGAGGAGGCTCGGGCGACATGGTGCTTTGATACTTTGGCTGTACAGGGGGGGGGGGGGACAACAGGTGAAAGTAATCCAATGCACAATGGACGAACCACAGAAGAGATTGGTGCCAGCAAGATGTTGAACTCCTTGAACATGTTGCCACTACGAGACAGAGAGGGAAGTGGACACAACATGAGGGAAAGTGCAGTGGACACACGGGTGGGCTGTCTGCCCAAGGATCGTGATGACGAAGCCGCTGCTGCTGCTGATGAGGGTACTCAGTACACTCTAAACACCCGCTCCACCCACAGCACCCCCCCCCACAAGGCCCCCACCCACCTCCCCACCTCCCCCGAGTGCCACTGAATTGCGTGGCACGATCGTGCGGAATGACGACGTCAGCTCCAGACACGTGACGTCCCAACGCCGCGGAGGGCCCCTTGCGGGCCACGCCGTCTAACAGGCGCCTGCGAGAGGCGCCGCTTGCTACGTGCGGTGCGAAAGAAGTTCGACGACATGCATAGAACTTGGTGACTCATCAGCACTCAAGCCTCCTTGAACCTACGCCAACTCTGTGTGATCGATTATTGCTGTTGAATCGATATACGACGACGGCGACGACAGCGATGACGACAACAATCAACAACGCGAGATAACTCTTGTAATCGTGATCCACTCATAATCAGGGTGCTGATTGGCCGCGTGTTCGTTGGCGAACCAGGGCGACGACGAGGCTCGGGGCACGGCTCGCTTGAGCTCGCGGCACGGCTCGGTGCCCAAGGCCGTCGTTCCGTGCCAGCCCCCCCCGCAGCAAGCGTCATCCCCACGTGACGCGGGTGGCGCCTCACATGCACGCGCGCGCGCGCTTGAATGAACGACGCTTTGGCCCTCAAAATAGCGCCGTGAATAAATAGGCGACGCTTCGGGCAACGGGCACCCGCCCACCCCCCCCCCGCGCAACGGCAGCTCGCGACGATTCGTTTTCCACGTCGCTTGCGGCACCGCGCTGCCGCGGTGCGTGCACGAGCCTCGGGCTCGCGCGCTCGGAGATGCAACACCGGGCGCGCCTTCGTTGATGCCCTCTCGGAGTTTGACAAAACACGAGTTGCGCGCTGCCCCCCCCCCACGCTGGGTCAAGGGTCAGGATTCTGCGCTGTACAAATTTCCCACCGACGCCATCGTCAAAATATATTCCGCCCAGTAAAGTCACGTAGAAGGGAAATAATAAAATAAAAGATTATATTACATTTATATATTTATATTATTTTATTATGTTTTACTTTTATTATTTTACTATTTCCCTTCTACGTGACTTTACCGAAAGAACCAAGAAGATGAATCCCTGCAGTCACGAAAGCTTTAAATCGAAATTTATATTCCACCCATTTACGCGCGTTGGTGAAGAGGCCCGCTGTGTAAGTGCGCGTCGCGGTGCTAAGGCGCTCTGTGCACAGTCGCGGTGTCCAGGGAGGGTGGACACGGACGATGGCGAAATAAAGAGCTTTGCGGCTCATCGGATTCCCCCCTGCGCCCCTACCAAAACAAATAAAGATCGTGGTTGCGACTTGCGAAGCGACAGGGCGAGAAGCACGCGGGGTAGAGGTGAATGTGAGGGCGAGGCGAGAAGAGGTCGTGGGATTGGGCGGGATGCGCCGTGGGTTGACGGGTACGGTGGCCCGTGGGGCGAGAGTGGTAACGGAATGGCAGCCAAGCGATTGAGCGCTTTCCTGAGAGACACGTGCGCGCCGGAGATGGAGCGATGGAATCAGCACGTGCGCAGGCGCCGGATGGATTGTCACAGCTCAGGATCGTGAGAAATGAGTGAAGGCTTTGGGAGGTCTTCATCCAGCATGACTGGCAATGAACAGCACTTGCCCCGACACGTTCTAAGGGCACAGGGGTGACACTTTGCTTCAGCATGTGCTCTGCATAGTGGGTATCGTAGTAGTCGGCCCACTATGCACAAAGATCTCCCGTATAACCTTAACAGACTGTTGGGGCAAGTGCTGTTAGCGAGCACCTATGAAGGCCGGCACGGCACACGAGGGGGTGGCTGGCCAACACCACCCGCGGCCGCCTTTGTCTCCCCAGTGGCGATGTTTACACAGCGCACCGGGTACTCATTTGATGCTGAATCGACCTAGAGGAGGCCCAGGACCGGTTCAGATAATCTGGTGTTGGCCGTGATAGCGGGAATCGATCCCGGGTTGCCAGATTTGTAGTGCAGCGCACTAACTGCTACACACAGACACACACACAGACACACACAGACACGCACACAGACACACACAGACACACACACAGACACACACACAGACACACATAGACACACACACAGGCACACATACACACATACAGACACACACACAGACACAGACACACACACAGACACACATAGACACACACATACACACACATACACACACACAGACACACACACAGACACACACACACAAACACACACAGACACACATATACGCACTATAAATAGAAATATGGGACGTGCTTTTCAAGTGTGGAGGTCTACAGAGTGATTGAAACCGCGATAGCATCCGCAATTAATTTACTGTTTAAAGTAATTCGCATTTAATCAGAGTTGTACTTTTTTCAGAATAATTATCATGACAACAAAACGTATCGGTAATGCCCATATTATTATGGGACGGTAATTGTAATTAATGCCACGTCACAATTTCGCCTCCGTGACAACCCACAGGTTTCCATGGCTTAAACTAAACTATTTATTTTATTTTACCTGGCTATCGCAAATGAGAGCTCGACGGAGTGGCTTTGCTAATCTCGTGGAAATGTATAATTTTAAATGTGGAGAGAAAAAGCTGAGGGCCCGGAGAAAAAACATCCATGGGACCGCGGGGCGAGAGAGAGAGACACGCAAACTCCAAATATACAGCAGCAGGCGTCAAGGTCAGGATCAAACCCAGGCGAGAAAGATAACAATCTCGCCTCCACGGCTGTAACTAACCCAGAGTGCAGATATACTAATTTCCCCCCACTTTTGGTGATTGTCAGAGCTATTTAGGAATATTTTGAAATGAAAGTAATCCCATATTTGGGAGGTAATTGTAATCTGATTACAAATCTTCAGTGAGGCTACGGTAACGTATTACTCGTAACGTATACGCGAATATGACGATGGTGAGATGAATACTTGACGGCCAGAAGGGTAACATGAAGAGCTGCTGCTGATAAAGTGAACGTGATGGTACAATGAATAGATGACGATCAGGATTGTGAAATGAATAGATGGGTACACGACGCTGAAATAAAGAGACGGCACTAATCCAATTAACAGAAGATGATAAAGACAATCACATTAATGGAGCCTGACAACGAAGACATTAATAATTCACTATGTAACACGATTTTTGTTCCTGGATAGTAAGTGTTATTTTCTAATTGGTTATGCCTCAAAAGTATAGAAGATGGCTGTTATTTCCCACAAACTTTGCTTTTGTGACCAGGACTTTACGTTAAGGAATGACACAAATACACGCCACGTTTTCTCATTGAAAATAGGTAAATTTCACAACATCACTGTCCTGGTCACAAAAGCAAAGTTTGTGGGGAATAATAGCCATGTACTGTACTGTTGAGGCATAACCAATTAGAAAATAACACTTACTACCCAGTGATACAACTGTGTCGTTATATTCTATAGCGCCGTCGTCTTTCATGATCATTGCACCTTCCACGACCGCCGAGGAGCCAGAGGCGAAGTTGGAAGGCAGCAGCCAGGGCCGCGAGGAGCAGGCGCCACCCACAATTGCCCCAAGCTCCTCTCTATACATTGCTACATAGTCAGCTAATTAAATGAGTGTTGACGGGTGCTGGGATAGGAAAACAACAACAACAACAACAACTTCTTGGTTCTTTCGGTAAAGTCACGTAGAAGGGAAATAATAAAATAATAAAAATAAAACATAATAAAATACAATTCTCACGACGTTTCGGCCACAACGCAAGCAGCCGTCCTCAGGCGAAGAACAGGTCTGTCGGAAAGACAGCGTCTGACAGACCTGTTCTTCACCTGAGGACGGCTGCTTGCGTTGTGGCCGAAACGTCGTGAGAATTGTATTGTGTTTAATTTTTTATTATTTTATTATTTCCCTTCTACGTGACTTTACCGAAAGAACCAAGAAGATGAATCCCTGCAGTCACGAAAGCTTTAAATCGAAACAACAACAACGCCGGAGCACCTGGAGAAAACTCACGCGCGTAAGGGGGCAACGCTCTATCCCATACAGAAGGGACCGATGTAGATTGGTCCGCACCTGCAGGTCACTGGCTTCACTTGGGCGAGCCAGGCTATGGGCAGGGAGTTTCACTACATTTGCGTGCGGTGATCCACCAACCCTGGCTGCTGTCCTCCCACGGGGTTGGATCGCAGGCACACGTGGGGCACGGCCACATCGGTGAAAATGCCGGACATCTGTGGGGGGAGAGCTTCATAGCTCATCGGATTCCTCACTCACTCACTCACTCACACACTCACACTCATACACTCACACACACTCACATACACACTCATACGCTCACACACACACTCACACACACACTCATACACTCACATACACTCACGCACACACTCACGCACACACTCACACACTCACACACTCACTCCCACACTCACTCTCACACACTCATACACTCACATACACTCTCACACACACTCACGCACACACTCACACACTCACAACAACAACCGCCATTCGCCACTAAGTGGCGGTGACGTCACCACGACGCTTGTGCCAGGCCATGTGCACCTTGAGGCCACGTGAAGTGTCGAACGCCCGCTGGCAGGAGGTCACGGGGCAGACCCAGGTGCCACGGGTCGACTGACCGAGATGACCGAGATGACTGGCTGATGCACCACCTGTGCCCCCTACTGTACCAACTTGTTGTGCTTTAGCCACCCGGCGCTCCGCTCGTTGTTGTGAGCGTCGCTCCTCCGCCCTCCGTTGTTGTTGGAGGGCGACTGCCTCCAACTGCCCAGTAGCGTCCTTCACGAGCCTCCTCCACTGAGGCCGATCTTGACACCGCTGGTACCAGTCATCGGCAAGTCCACTCAGCTCCACGTCCTCCTGTACCACATCACTCCATCTCTTCTCTAGCCCGTGCCGCGCCCGTTTAGCCCCCTCGATCCGGCCGAACAAAAGCTGTTTAGGCATGCGGTGGCTGGGCATGCGGGCTACATGACCCAGCCAACGCAGCCTTGCCTGCCGGAGGAGCTCACTGATGGGACTTTGCCCAGATCTTTCAAGGACTTGTGAGCTCCTCACACAATCCAGCCTGGTTAAACCCAGGATGGATCGTAGGCAGGCCAGCCTAAATGTTTCCAACCGGCGAAGATGCTCCACTAGGGGGGTCCACGTTTCGCAAGCGTAGAGAAGGGAGGGAATGACCGTGGCCGAGAAGACCTGAAGCTTCGTGCGGAGCGACAGACCAGGTAGCTTCCACACAGCGTTACGCAACCGATGAAAAGATATTGCCGCTCGACTGATTCGGAGTGAGACCTCTGCTGATAAACTGGAGCCGGTCATAAGCACACTGCCCAGGTATGGGAAACTCTCCACTCTCTCCACAACTGCCCCATCACCAATTGGGAGTTGTGAGGGTGGAGTGTCCGATGGTACAAAATACCCAGGCAGGTGCTTAGTTTTGGTGGGGCTGATGGTAAGGCCCCACCTCTTAGTGGTACGCTCCAGTCTCAGCAGCAGCGTCTCCAACTCCTCTTCTGAATGAGCAGCTATTACCAAATCATCGGCATACATAACGTGGTTGACCAATAGGGAGCCATCCCTTGATCGCACCCGGGCGTCGATCAGCCTCTGTACCAAATGGAAATTCCCCCGGTACAGCTATTGAAGGCTTCACGAACTACGCAGTCGAAATAGATGTTAAAGAATGTGGGAGCCAGAGGACATCCCTGTCGCACCCCAAGGTGTACAGGGAAAGGCTCCGACTCCCGGCCACGTAGTTTTACCCGGGCCCGCTCACCATCATGATGGTCCTTAATGATCGTGAGCAGAGGGTCAGGGACTCCGAAAGCACGAAGAACAACCCAGAGCCCAGTCCTACTGATGGTATCATAGGCCTTGGCCAGGTCAATAAAGCAGAGATGTAGGTCTTTTTGGAATTCCCTACACCTCTGCTGTAGCAGACGGACAGAAAATATGGCATCTGTGCAGGACCGCCCTTTCCTGAAACCGCATTGGGGCTCCGCAAGCCTCTCCTCAGCGTGCCTAGCAAGGCGATGTTGAATAATCCTTGCCAGAACCTTACCCGGCACACTGAGGAGTGAGATGCCCCTGTAGTTGTTACAGTCGGTACGGTCCCCCTTCTTAAAGAGGGGGACCACCAGGGCATCACACTCACACACACTCACACACACACACTCAGACAAAAGTTCAGTTGGCTAAGTGAGGAAGACAAGCACGCACGGTATTTGTTATAACTTTCTGACCCGCCCCTACTGGACATCTGCAAAAAAGAGCTTTATGGCTCATCGGATTCCTCCTCGAGTGTGAATCAAAGTGTCAGGTCGAGTTCCACCCCCGTGGCCGCTCGCCTCTCCCACGCGGGGCGCAGTCGCAGCAGCGGGCGCGCCCAGAGAGTTTATCCCCGCACGGAGCGGTGGCGCAGTGGTTAGCGCACCGAGCCACGGTCCCCACCCCTCCACGGGTGCGACCCACGTGTCGTCGGTTGCCGCGCCCCGTGGGTTTGTCGCTGTGGGTGGGTGGACAAGCTGCTTCTCCGGAGCAGCACGCGGCTCTCTAGGGAGCTGCTGCTGCTTCGTGGTGGTTATTTATGGAGGAACACCGCCAGCGTCTCGCATTCACCGCAACGCATTGCGGCGGCCCTTGGAAATATTGAGTTGTCGGGTTTTTATTTATTTCTATGCCGAATGCGAAAATACTTGTTTGGTTCTTCTTGTTAGTCTCGTTACCGATCCCCTGGTCTAGAGGAAAGGCATCGTTACCTCGTGTGTGTGTCTGTGTGTGTGTGTCTGTGTGTGTGTCTGTGTGTGTGTGTGTGCGCTACGAACCTGGCGACCCGAGTTCGATTCCCGCTCATGGCCAACACTAGTGACGATTATCTGAACCGGTCCTGGGCCTCCCCCAGGTCGACTCAGCCTCAAATGAGTACCTGGTGCGGTGTGCAAGCATCGCCACTAGGGAGACAAAGGCAGTCGGGCGTGGTGCTGGCCACCCACCCCCTCGTGTATTGTTCTGGCCTTCATAGGTGTTCGCGATGAGGATAAGTTTTACCCTTTGTGGCAATAAAACAGGAGGTGTGAAGATGTTAAAACACCAAACTGAAACCTTTCGCAAGGAGTCATGTACGGCATGAACCACACGTACTTGTGGTGAACATGCAAACAACAAAACAAACACGCTCTGGTAGTGTATGATGATGCATTGTCTTTGCAACTGATTGCTCCACCCCAGAGACAGCTTTCTTTAGAGCCTCGTCTCAAACGGCGTTAGACCAGAGGACATCGCCAAGACAATGCCACTATGAGGGCATTGAGAGCTCGGGGTGAGAGACGCACCTGCCCCACACTCGCAGGTTCAGTGGGAACCTGCAGCAGCAGCAGCCCCAACTGCGTGCCGGTCACCTGTCTAAACAGAGGGCGTTCATCACAGTCCGACTAGCGCGGTTGGCAACGCGCGGCGCGAATAAAGTTCAACACACAAAGGTACACGCGCACTCAAACAGGGCTCCCACTCCCGGTGCCGCGAATAATACCAAGAAGAATGAGAAGAACGACGATCATTTAAAGCCCATTGTCCGTCCACTGCTGGATGAATAGGCGTAATGTGTGCCGCGACACCGCGCCCACACGCACGCGAGACAAACACCTTTTGTCGGCGGCTTTTGTGGGCAGCAGGAAACTGACCTGACTCTCACCTGGTTAAATAAAGGACGTCGCGGGCACGTTGCACGGCTTACACATCACCGTCACTCCCGGCGAGGATGCAAATCGCGAAGGGACCCGGATGTTCGATGAAAGGAAGCGGGGTGCGGACTGCCGCGCGCGCAATGCGTTGTCAGCGAGCGCCTATTCAGCAACAGCCACGGGGAGAGGGGGGTGCGGGGTGGTTGGCAACCAAGCCGGGCCGCCTTTGTCTCCCCAGCCAGTGGTCACGTGGCCGCGCGATTCTTGCAACCGGCTGAGAAGCGGCGTGGCCGCGACCTCGGCTTGAGGTGTGCGACATCTCGAGGCGGGGTCAGGGGTCACTCGCCACTGATGACAGCCGCGGCCGAGAATCGTAGCAAGAGAATCGTGGGGAGAGAATCGGCCCACCGGGTTCGGAGTGCAACGCGCTAACCACGACCCCACCGCTCCCCACACACGTGTATACTAAAGACAAAGCTTCCCCAGCAGAGACTTTGACGGGCTGTCGGGTCAAAGTGCTCTTAGCAAGCACCTGTGAAGGCCGACACGAGGTGGTGGATGGTCAACTCCACGGTCGGCCGCCTTTGTCTCCCCAGTGGCGATTTGAGGCTGAGACGACCCAAGCGAGGCCCAAGACCGGTTCAGATAATCGTCACTGGTGTTGGTGGCCGTGAGCGGGAATCGCTCCCCTCTTATTAACAAGACAAAGATCCCCCGTATAGCCTAAACAGACTGTTGGGGCAAGTGTCCCAACTGTAACATTGACACACACACGTACATTGACACACACGTACATTGACACACACACATTGACACACACGTACATTGACACACACACATTGACACACACACACATTGACACACACACACATTGACACACGCACACGTACATTGACACACACGTACATTGACACACACACACATTGACATACACACACACATTGACACAACAACAACAACCGCCATTCGCCACTAAGTGGCGGTGACGTCACCACGACACACACACACATTGACACACACACATTGACACACACACACATTGACACACACACACGTACATTGACACACACACACATTGACACACACTGACACACACACATTGACACACACACACATTGACACACATTGACACACACGCACATTGACACACACACACAT
>NC_136157.1:1686028-1761028 GCF_965212315.1 Lampetra planeri
CCATGGGAAGACAATTAAACTGAAACAGGCCCTGCGGCGTACGGAAAGCAGTCTTTTCCCTCGAGGACTCGTCCAGGGGGAGCTGCCAGAACCCCGAAAAGAGGTCAAGAGTGGAAAAAAAATTCGCCCCAGACAAGGCATCGAGGGAATCATCCATCCGCGGCAGGGGGTAAGCGTCCGCAACTGACACCTTGTTTAACTTCCGAAAATCGACACAAAAGCATAATTTACCATCCTTTTTCTTTACCAGGACCACCGGAGCGCCCCACGGGCTGTTGGACGGAGAGATAATGTCGGCGGCTAGCATATCATCCACCGCGCCACGTACATGATCCCTCTCCGCCGGGCTCAACCGATGTGGATTCATCTGAATGGGAGCAGCATCCCCGGTATCAATATGGTGGGAGAGCAACGAGGTGCATCCCAGATCGAAATCGTCTTTACTAAAGACATCAGAATATTTCTCCAACAGCGCGCGAAGTGCGGACCGCTGGTCCGTAGTCAAGGACGCATTTTCTTGGCACAACCCAGCGATCCATCGATCGTCCTGCGCCATCGAGGCCGGACCGTCATGGGCCGTAAAGCCGGTCGTAGCATGTGCCAAAACCGTTCCGGCCGGCACGACGACATTGTCCGCGCCTCCATTCAAAACTTGCAAAAACGGATGCTGACCCGGCCGAACAATCTTTCATGTCGTGACCAGCGCCAGGCCATCCGTAACCATGTTGGACGGTGACAACAACACCCCTGCCGCCCCCTCGACCCCAGGCACGGGCTTCCGATAACGCAGTGAGATAAGCATCTGCGAGCCAGGTGGAATGTCGACCGAAACATCGTATAGCGCCTGCACCTGATGGTCCGGAGCGGACTGTCCCCACGGCGACGGCAAAAAGAAAATCTTCTGGCCCGCCGGTAACTCAATACAATTCTGATCAACCCTTATCTGAATGGGCATCTTTGCCAGGAAATCGGTCCCCAACAAATACGGCACAGCGAGGGACCTGGAGATTAACACCGTCCCCGAAGCTGACACACCCCCAACCGAAATACGTGCCTCCACCTGACCAACGATGCCCATACTCCCTCCGTTCGCCGCAACACATGAATCATAAACCGGTCGTACCCGCGACGGCGGAATGGATAGGAGATGGAATATCACGTCCGAGATGATAGTTGTGGACGCGCCCGAATCTACCAAAATCCGCACGTCGACCCACTGTATCGAACCCGGCACGGTCGACGACCCAGTAGCGGCTGCGACCACCCTCCGTGCCAACTTCTGCCACTGCGTCAGCGAGCAACGCGGATCTCTTAGAATCCCTCCGTTAGAACAGGCCCCCGGAACGCATACCGACGGTGATGCATGAGATGACAGGCCTTGCCAGGTGTCTGATGTGTTCCGACTTGCCTGACACGGTTGACTCTCTGGCGTTGACGTCGCGTCCTTGGCCGGGGACTCCGGCTGAAGAGGCGGGCGAGGGCGACTCTTACAGTCCCACGCGAAGTGTCCAAGACGCCCGCAGCGGTAACACGACGAGTCGGCTCGACGCCCGGCTCCCCCCCCCCGTCTCGACGATCCCTCAGCGGTGGGCCGGAGCGCGATTCCGCTACCCCTCGAGGAACCCACTGGGCTGCCGCTGCAGAGAGATCGCCAGGCCCCCTCTCGTCCTGCACGAATACGGCCTTTGATGGAGTCCACCCGGTGGCGTCTCCCTCCACGGTCGGGCTCCCCGTCCAGGTGGTCACCTGTGCCCAACGACGCAAGTTGAACTGCGCGTCGAGGCACTTGGCTGCCATCCGGGAGGTAAGCTGCTCATGGCCGCATATCGGCATCGGAATGCCCAAGTCCTTAGATAGCTCCAACATCTTACCCAGTATCAAGGGCTCCAACAAGTCGGGCTCTGTCTCTGGATACACGGCCATGGCCAGCTCAAGCACAGTGCCCCGGAAAGCCACAGGCGATTCCTCGGGTGCCCGTTGCCTCTGGACGAATCTGCGGTGTGCGTCGTCCGGAGGCTCGTACGCTTCCGCCATCTCTTCGAACGCCCCTTTCAGCGTCGCTGTCTTCGTGGCCTTGATGATGCGGAAGAATTTCAAAGGCTTGTCGTCCAGGAGCGTCGGCAGAACTTCCAAGGCCTCCGCATCCGTCCACTTGGCGAATCGGACGGCCGACTCAAAACGTCAGGCAAATGCGCTCCAATCTCCTATCATTGGGAATTCCTTAATCGTCGTCAGGCGATGGCTGCGAGTCCCCGAGCTGCTGTCTTCCAAGATGGCGGCTTCCCGCCCTGGCGGCGACAAGATGGCGGCTTCCCGCCGCGGCGGCGACAAGATGGCGGCTTCCCGCCATTCGTCCGCGACCACACCCAAGATGGCGGTGTCCTGCCGCGTGTCGGAGAGGGCGGGAAGCGTCGCAGAGGCCCTAATAGCGGACGAGGTGAACGGTGGCCCCTCCCACACGCCCCGCAGACCAGGCTCCACCCCCCAATACCCCGGGCCGTGTGATTGGACCCGAGCCCAGCAACAACCCCATTTACGCTCGCATTACACCTGTATAAAAGACACCTGTTCACAGAAGCAATCAATCAATCAGATTCCAAACTCTCCACCATGGCCAAGACCAAAGAACTCTCCAAGGATGTCAGGGACAAGATTGTAGACCTACACAAGGCTGGAATGGGCTACAAGACCATCACCAAGCAACTTGGTGAGAAGGTGACAACAGTTGGTGCGATTATTCACAAATGGAAGAAACACAAAAGAACTGTCAATTTCCCTCGGCCTGGGGCTCCATGCAAGATCTCACCTTGTGGAGTTGCAATGATCATGAGAACGGTGATGAATCAGCCCAGAACTACACGGGAGGATCTTGTCAATGATCTCAAGGCAGCTGGGACCATAGTCACCAAGAAAACAGTTGGTAACACACTACGCCGTGAAGGACTGAAATCATGCAGCGCCCGCAATGTCCCCCTGCTCAAGAAAGCACATATACATGCCCGTCTGAAGTTTGCCAATGAACATCTGAATGATTCAGAGGACAACTGGATGAAAGTGTTGTGGTCAGATGAGACCAAAATGGAGCTCTTTGGCATAAACTCAACTCGCCGTGTTTGGAGGAGGAGGAATGCTGTCTATGACCCCAAGAACACCATCCCCACCGTGAAACATGGAGGTGGAAGCATTATGCTTTGGGGGTGTTTTTCTGCTAAGGGGACAGGACAACTTCACCGCATCAAAGGGACGATGGACGGGGCCATGTACCGTCAAATCTTGGGTGAGAACCTCCTTCCCTCAGCCAGGGCATTGAAAATGGGTCATGGATGGGTATTCCAGCAAGACAATGACCCAAAACACACGGCCAAGGCAACAAAGGAGTGGCTCAAGAAGAAGCACATTAAGGTCCTGGAGTGGCCTAGCCAGTCTCCAGACCTTAATCCCATAGAAAATATGTGGAGGGAGCTGAAGGTTCGAGTTGCCAAACGTCAGCCTCGAAACCTTAATGACTTGGAAAAGATCTGCAAAGAGGAGTGGGACAAAATCCCTCCTGAGATGTGTGCAAACCTCGTGGCCAACTACAAGAAACGTCTGACCTCTCTGATTGCCAACAAGGGTTTTGCCACCAAGTACTAAGTAATGTTTTTCAGAGGGGTCAAATACTTATTTTCCTCATTAAAATGCAAATTAATTTATAACATTTTTGACATGCGTTTTTCTGGATTTTTTGTTGTTATTCTGTCTTTCACTGTTCAAATAAACTTACCATTAAAATTATAGACTGATTATTTCTTCGTCAGTGGGCAAACGTACAAAATCAGCAGGGGATCAAATACTTTTTCCCTCACTGTACCACACCTGGCACTCACCTGAGAACGGACACAATTCTCAGAGCTGCTTGCTCACCGTGTCCCACACGTGCACACGTGGCTGTGCGCGTACACATGTGTGGAACACGTGCACACCGTGTCCCACACGTGCACACCGTGTCCCACGCGTGGCAGCGCGCGTGCACCTCCCTCTACATATCCATCGCTCAGCGTCAAACACGTGGAGGCGAATCTTTTGTTCGCGCATCCCGTCAGCCGCACGGCCCTCTGGGAGTTCAGAGTTGCGTCGGCATCGATCGCTTCAACGCCAGCACGAACTCCCCCCCCCTCCTCCTGCGTCTCACCACCAGTCGGGACTGAGACCCCGGGGCCAGGCCCAGGGCACGCTGCTGCTGCTGGCGGGGCGACGTCGCTCGGCTGGCCGGGGAAGTATAGTAGTGTATAGTGTAGTTTATTGTAGTGTATAGTGTATTAGTGTATAGTAGTGTATAGTTGTGTATAGTGTAGTAGTGTATAGTGTAGTAGTGTATAGTAATATAATAATAAAAATAAAACATAATAAAATAATTCTTACGACGTTTCGGCCACAACGCAAGCAGCCGTCCTCAGGTGAAGAAACAGGTCTGTCGAGAAGACAGTAGTGTATAGTGTATAGTAGTGTATAGTGTAGTGTATAGTAGTGTATAGTAGTGTATAGTGTAGTGTAGTGTATAGTAGTGTATAATGTAGTAGTGTATAGTAGTGTATAGTGTATAGTAGTGTATAGTGTATAGTAGTGTATAGTGTAGTGTATAGTAGTGTATAGTGTAGTGTATAGTAGTGTATAGTGTGTAGTAGTGTATAGTAGTGTATTAGTGTATAGTAGTGTATAGTGTAGTGTATAGTGTAGTAGTGTATAGTAGTGTATAGTGTAGTGTATAGTGTAGTAGTGTATAGTAGTGTATAGTGTAGTAGTGTATAGTAGTGTATAGTGTAAGTGTATAGTGTAGTAGTGTATAGTAGTGTATAGTGTAGTAGTGTATAGTAGTGTATAGTGTAAGTGTATAGTAGTGTATAGTGTATACGACAAAGCACACTGCCGCCGCCACCCTCGCCAGGACAAGCGGACTGAGAAACTAACGCACGAACCGCCAGCCAGGCTTTTGCTCGAACCAATGCTGACGAACTGTGCGGTGTCCATAGGCACGGCCCGACTCGATTAGCTGTGCGCCGCGATCCGACGCGGCCGATGTGACGCATGGCACGGCATGACTATTCTCGTCGCCAGTGGCTCGTGAAATTAAAATGATGAATGTCCGAATAGCCGCGTCGAGTGGCTGGACTCTGACCTGAAGATGCTGGACGCAGTATCACAGCGGTGAATGATTAGACACGATGGCAGTCTGGTTCGGGGTTACGTTGGTTGCCGGAGGGCTTTTGTGACGCCATCGACATCGTCAATCGCGTCGCGCTGGGCGTGGCTTGTCCGGGGGTTTCCCGCCTTCATAAATCCAGGATGTGCGTGCGGCTGTCATTGTTGTTGTTTGTTAAACTGTCCCCGTTATAAACCGACCACAGAAATAAGTAGTCATCCTGACCCGAAAGTCTGCATATGCGCGTACGGCGCACAGCCAATCGATATCGGCCGCTACGACGTGGGGGGGGGGGGGGGGTCTGAGAAGAAGTGCGCGGAGGAGGCTGAGAGGGAGAAGGGAGAGAGCGCGAGGCGTGGAGGAGGAGGAGGAGGAGGAGGCTGAGAGGGAGAGGGGAGAGAGCGCGAGGCGAGGAGGAGGAGGCTGAGAGGGAGAGAGGAGAGCGCGAGACGAGGAGGAGGAGGCTGAGAGGGAGAGGGGAGAGAGCGCGAGACGTGGAGGAGGAGGCTGAGAGGGAGAGGGGAGAGAGCGCGAGGCGAGGAGGAGGAGGCTGAGAGGGAGAGGGGAGAGCGCGAGACGAGGAGGAGGAGGCTGAGAGGGAGAGGGGAGAGAGCGCGAGACGTGGAGGAGGAGGAGGCTGAGAGGGGAGAGAGCGCGAGACGAGGAGGAGGAGGAGGCTGAGAGGGAGAGGGGAGAGCGCGAGGCGAGGAGGAGGAGGCTGAGAGGGAGAGGGGAGAGAGCGCGAGACGAAGAGGAGGAGGAGGCTGAGAGGGGAGAGAGCGCGAGACGTGGAGGAGGCTGAGAGGGGGAGAGAGCGCGAGGCGAGGAGGAGGAGGCTGAGAGGGAGAGGGGAGAGAGCGCGAGACGAGGAGGAGGAGGCTGAGAGGGGAGAGGGGAGCGAGCGCGAGACGTGGAGGAGGAGGAGGCTGAGAGGGGAGAGAGCGCGTGGAGGAGGAGGAGGCTGAGAGGGAGAGGGGAGAGAGCGCGAGACGTGGAGGAGGAGGAGGAGGCTGAGAGGGGAGAGAGCGCGAGGCGAGGAGGAGGAGGCTGAGAGGGGAGAGGGGAGCGAGCGCGAGACGTGGAGGAGGAGGAGGCTGAGAGGGGAGAGAGCGCGTGGAGGAGGAGGAGGCTGAGAGGGAGAGGGGAGAGAGCGCGAGACGTGGAGGAGGAGGAGGAGGCTGAGAGGGGAGAGAGCGCGAGGCGAGGAGGAGGAGGAGGCTGAGAGGGAGAGGGGAGAGCGCGAGGCGAGGAGGAGGAGGCTGAGAGGGAGAGGGGAGAGAGCGCGATACGAAGAGGAGGAGGAGGCTGAGAGGGGAGAGAGCGCGAGACGTGGAGGAGGCTGAGAGGGGAGAGAGCGCGAGACGTGGAGGAGGAGGAGGCTGAGAGGGAGAGGGGAGAGAGCGCGAGGCGAGGAGGAGGAGGCTGAGAGGGAGAGGGGAGAGAGCGCGAGACGAGGAGGAGGAGGCTGAGAGGGGAGAGAGCGCGAGACGTGGAGGAGGAGGAGGCTGCGAGGGGAGAGAGCGCGTGGAGGAGGAGGAGGCTGAGAGGGAGAGGGGAGAGAGCGCGAGACGTGGAGGAGGAGGACACACGCCAGCTGGAGACGTGGCCGCGACTGTTGGGGAGACTAAATGGGCCATTGTGATGGTGATGCGTGGACAATGTGCGCCCCCAGTTACGCTGTCCAGGGACTTGTTCGAATTGTATGTACGCAGGGGAGCGGTGGCGCAGCGGTTAGCGCGCGCTGCAGCGCTGTCGGCCCGGCACCCGAGTTCCATTCCCAGAGGAGGGAGCGTGGAAGCCATCACCACCACGTGACCCCCGCATCCCGATGCCACCTGTGACGCGGTTGGCGAAGTGGGGGAAGGGAGCTCGGCTGGCTCCGACATCGCTCGCCACTGACGGTAGCCGCGGCCGCGAGTCGAACTCGGGCCGCCGGTTCCGTCGCGCCAACGACCGCAACCAAACCCGCTCCTTCGCTGTCTCGGACGCACACAGGCAAAGGTGAAGTTGCCCCGTGTAGCCTTTTAGCAAACTGTTGGGGCAAGTGCTATTGCTATGCACAGTGGCACGGCGCACGAGGGGGTGGCTGGGTGGGTTTCCAGCACCAATTGTCGATGTTTTACACATCGCACCAGGTAACTCATTTAAGGCTGAGTCGACCTAGAGGAGACCCGGGACTGCACCGCCGTTGACCACGCACGGGCACGCGCACGCACGCGCGCGTACACCTCGTGTCCCCACCGTGGGGAGCGGTGGTGCAGTGATTGGCGCGCTGCGCTACGAACCCGGCCACCCGAGTTCGATTCCCGCTCACGGCCAATAACAGTGGCGGGTATTTTAACCGGACCTCGTGGGCCTCCTCTAAGTCGACTTGGCCTCAAATGAGCATCTGGTGCGATATGTAAACATCGTCACGAGGGAGACAAAGGCGGCCGGGCGTGGTGGTGATCACCCTTACCCCGCGAGTGCCGTGCCGGTCTTCATAACAGTACTTGTCCCAGCAGTCTGTTTAAAACAAGGCGTTACACGGGGGATCTTTGTCTTTGTGTGTTCACGAGGCGCGCACACGTGACACTGATCACGTGTGGCAGTCCCTGCCTGCTGCAGTCACATCCAACAGAGTCAGCTGACCGGTCGCATTAGGGAGGACGCGTGAACAGCAGCAGGTTCCATTACGAGGCCTCTATGTCATTGTCTCTATCCATACGCGTGTCCCACTAATCACGCACAAACACACACACACACTCGCTCGCTCTCTCACGCGACACACACACACTCTATCACGCACGCGAACACACACACACGCTCTCACAAAGATAAAGATCCCCCGTCTAGACTTAACAGACTGTCGGGCTAAGTGCTGTTAGGGAGCACCGATGCAGGCTGACACGGCACACGAGGGGGTGGGTGGCCAGCACTACGCCCGGCCGCCTTTGTATCTCTCGTACTCTGAGTCGACCTCGGAGAGGCCCAGGACCGGTTCAGATGATCGTCACCGGTGTTGGCCGTGAGCGGGAATCGAACTCGGAGCGCCTGGTTCACAGCGTAGCGCGTTAAACCGCTACACCACCGCTCCCCACACACACACAGACTCACACACACAGTCTCACACAGACTCACACACACACAGATTCACACACACACAGACTCACACACACAGACTCACACACAGACTCACACACAGTCTCACACAAAGATCCCCCGTATAGCCTTAACAGACTGTAGGAGCAAGTGCTGTTAGCGAGCACCTATGAAGGCCGGAACGGTACACGAGGGGGTGGGTGGCCAGCACCACGCCCAACCGCCTTTGTCTCCCCAGTGGCGATGTTTACACACCGCATCAGGTACTCATTTCAGGCTGAGTCGACCTAGGGGAGGCCCAGGACCGGTTCAGATAATCTTCACTGGTGTTGGCCGTAAGCGGGAATCGGGTTCATAGCGCAGCGCGCTAACCGCTGCACTACCGCTCTCACACACACACAGACTCACACACACAGTCTCACACAGACTCACACACAGACTCACACACACAGACTCACACACAGACTCACACACACACAGACTCACACACACAGTCTCACACAGACTCACACACAGACTCACACACACACAGACTCACACATAGACTCACACACACACAGACTCACACACACACAGACTCGCACACACATAGACTCACACACAAAGACTCACACACACAGTCTCTCACATACAGACTCACACACACAGACTCACACACACACAGATTCACACACACAGACTCACACACACAGACTCACACACACAGACTCACACACAGTCTCACACAGATACTCACAAACACACAGTCACACACACACAGTCTCACACACATAAATACAGGCTTTCCACACGGCTAAAGAATGACACAAATACATGTGAAGGAGCGTGTATTATTGTAATTAGATGGCATTGTAATGAATCATTGACTGCTGCAATTTATATTGATGTTGTGGAAGGGCGAGGTCGCTCGCATTTGCCACAATCCAGTTTTGTTGAATCCTCTCGTCGACGCCACCAGGCTCGCAGCCTTGAGCAGCAGAAAAACAGAAATCGCCACTACGAACGATACCCGCTATCGGGGAGCCGTCATCAGCGAGCCGATAATTGGCCTTCCGTGGAGTGTGACGTGAAAGCCGATGGAAGGCGGAGCGGGCGGGGAGCGATGCCTGCCACTGGGGGGGGGGGGGGGTCGGAGCCGCGGGCCGCGCCACGCGAGATGAGAGGTGTCCAGAGGGGGGGGGGGGGGCGTCGAGTCGCGGCTCTGGCGCATCTCGAAGGAGCCGGTTCCTCTCGACCGCGCCGTGGCACTCCGCTTGCCCGCTGTCGGCTGTGTGCGTCTGTGTGTCTGTGTGCGTGTGTCTGTGTGTGTGTCTGTGTGTGTGTCTGTGTGTGTGTCTGTGTGTGTGTGTGTGTCTGTGTGTGTGTGTCTGTGTGTGTGTTTGTGTGTGTCTGTGTGTAGCGGTTAACGCGCTGTGCTACGAACCTGGCGACCCGGGTTTGATTCCCGCTCAAGGCCAACACCGGTGACGATTATGTGAACTGGTCTTGGGCCTCCCCTAGGTCGACTCAGCTAAAATGAGTACCTGGGGCAGTGTGTAAACATCGTCACTGGGGAGACAAAGGCGGCCGGGCTTGGTGTTGGCCACCCACCCCCTCGTGTACCGTTCCGGCCTTCATAGGTGGTCGCTAACAGCACTTGCCCCTACAGTCTATAAGGCTATACAGGGGATCTTTGTGTGTGTATGTGTGAGTCTCTGTGCGTGTCTGTGTGTGGCCGGGCATGGTGCTGGCCACCCACCCTCCTCGTTCGCCCTGCCTGCCTTCATAGGCGCTACTCGCTAACAGCACTTGCCCCAACAGTCTGCTATGTCTATAAGGGGGACCTTTGTCTTTGTGAGAGTGCGGAGCGGTGGTGCAGCGGTTAGCGCGCTGCTCTACGGAAACCGGCGTCCCGCTCACGACCAATACCAGTGACAACTGTCTGAACCGGTCCGGGGCCTCCCCTAGGTCGACTCAGCATCAAATTAATCCCTGGTGCGGTGTGTAGTCATCGCCACTGGGGAGACAAAGGCGGCCCGCCGTGGTGCTGGCCACCCAGCGCCAGCGTGCCGGTCCGGCCTTCATCGGTGCTCGATAACAGCCCCTTCCCCAAAAGTATGTTCGGGCAATATTGGCGAATCTTTGTCTTTACATACGCGTGCATTTATGAATGTGCATAGCTGTGTGTGTGTGTTAGCACAGTGAGGAGCACAGGTCGTGCATCTGTCGATCATCTCAGTCAGGTAATCTGGGTCGGGCCCGTGACCTCTTGCCAGCAGCGAGCCTTCCACACTGCACATGAGGGCTTCGAAGTGCACCTAGTCTGGCACAAGCGCTGTGGTGAGGTTACAGATATTTAGTGTCGAATGGCGGCTGTTGTTAAGTGTGTGTGTATAAGCACGCACGTGTGATCAGGCCAGCGTGTGTCTGTGTGTGTATACGTGAGCATGCATCAATATGTATATGTGTGTACGTGTCTGTGTGTACAAATACGAACGTGCAGATGTTCGCGTATATATATGTATACGGACGTAATAAACACTTCTTTTTTAACTACTTTTATAAAAATCATTAACAAAAAATACTCAGATCGAACGTCTCTGTCTTTAAACTACGGAAGTTAAATTTGGCCAAACCCACGCCACTGTGACCCAATCGCTTCCTAAACCTCCCCCCCCCCCCCCGTAGACCCCATCCCGGGATTAATTCACGCGGCGACAGCATTTTTATTCCCGAAATATTCCTTCAGACAAGAAGGGCGACGTGCGGGTTGGGGTGATGGTGGTGGCGCACTCCAGAAAACATCCCCTGATGTCTACGGCGAACAGACGCGCAGCCTCCAACCCCTGTACTCAAACACGTGGAAATTCCACATTCCCACGGCGAGGCTCAGACGCTACATCAGACTAGACGACCGTCGTTGTCCACGTCCGGGTTAGTCAACGACCGAGTTCACGGGGCGCCACGGTGGCGAGGAGATGTTAACTACCTCGCCTGGTCTACAGGAGATGTTAACTACCTCGCCTGGTGTGCAGGAGGTCGTGGGTTCGATCCCGACCCTGACGCCTGTTGCTGTGTATCTGGAGTTTGCGTCTCTCTCTCATCATCATCACGGTGGCGAGGAGATGTTGACTACCTCGCCTGGTCTACAGGAGGTCGTGGGTTCGAACCCGACCCTGACGCCTGCTGCTGTATATTTGGAGTTTGCGGTGTCTCTCCCCCCGTGTTCGCGTGGATTTTTCTCCGAGTCCTCCGGTTTTCCCTCCCCATTAAGAATCACCATCACGCGCTGAGAGTATGTTGACTGCTCTAAATGTTCGCACGTTGATGAGCCGCTTCGTTGAGCGGCCATTCGTCATGGGCAGGTCGCTGCTGAAAAAGAGCCACATGGTTCCGTGGGCCTTGCGTTTGTGAAATGAAAATTGTTGCAAATAAAACAAAGATTGCGTCTCGTGCTCTCGACCGTGGTGCCATCTGACCGGTTCGCGATACAAATCATCATCATCGTCGTCATCATCATCACACTAAAATTAAATAACATCCCGCCGAATAGCAATGCCAAGTGACGTTTCCCGGCTGGTTAGTATTAATAATGAGAGTGGCATCCGGTCGGATGGTAACACCGTGTTACCCGGAGTGTAACAAGATGCTGCCCCCCCCCCCACCCAGGAGAAGCAACACGCAGCGTGTGAACGAAGTTGCACGCATCCTGGAAAAAGGTTTCTGTTTGGCGTCGGGACATCTCAAGACGCGCTGTTTTATTATCAGAAAAGGGGTAACCCCCCCCTTATTATTATTCTTATTGTTGAATACTCGCACGCATCTGTTGACGCACGCACAGGCGCACCGACCGCATTACGAGAGGCACCCAGAGGGAGCCTTGCTTCTAAAACACAACACAGAGAGAGGGGGGGCGGGAGAAAAGCGCGTCTCAGTGTCCGCGTCTTGCGTCTTGCGATGCAGAGAACGCCGGCTGGGTGTGCAAGATCATCGTCACGCGGCGATGATATTGCACACGTGTGTGTGCGTGTGTGCGTGCGTGTGTGTGTGTGCGAGTGTGCGTGCGTGTGTGCGTGTGTGTGTGTAGGTGTGTGTGCGTGTGTGTGCGTGTGTGTGCGTGTGTGTATAAGTGTGTGTGTGCGTGTAGGTGTGCGTGTGTGCGTGTGTGTGTAGGTGTGTGTGCGTGTGTGCGTGTGTGTGTGTAGGTGTGCGTGTGTGCGTGCGTGTGTGCGTGTGTGTGCGTGTGTGCGTGTGTGTGTGTAGGTGTGTGTGCGTGTGTGTGCGTGTGTGTATAGGTGTGTGTGTGCGTGTGTGTATGTGCGTGTGTGTGTGTAGGTGTGTGTGCGTGTGTGTGCGTGTGTGTATAGGTGTGTGTGTGCGTGTGTGCGTGTTTGTGTGTAGGTGTGTGTGCGTGTGTGTGCGTGTGTGTATAGGTATGTGTGTGCGTGTGTGTATGTAAGTGTGCGTGTGTGCGTGTGTGTACGTGCGTGTGTGTGTGTGCGTGTGTGTGCGTGTGTGTGTAGGTGTGTGTGTGCGTGTGTGTGTGTAGGTGTGCGTGTGTGCGTGTGTGTGTGCGTGTGTGTGTGTGTGCGTGTGTGTGTGCGTGTGTGTGTGCGTGTGCGTGTGCACTTGGCCTGGCACAAGCGTCGTGGTGACGTCACCGCCACTTAGTGGCGAATGGCGGTTGTTGTTGTTGTGCGTGTGTGTGTGTGCGTGTGTGTGTAGGTGTGTGTGTGCGTGTGTGTGTAGGTGTGTGTGCGCGTGTGTGTGTGTGCGTGTGTGTGTGCGTGTGTGTGTGCGTGTGTGTGCGTGTGTGTGTGCGTGTGTGTGTGCGTGTGTGTGAGCGTGTGTGTGTGTGCTTAGTATCACGGGGCGCGAATTAGCGCAGTGGACGTCAACTCGAGCTGGGACATTCACTGCAGGTGTTCGCGTGGTGCACTCCGCTGACGCCGAAGCAATCGGAAGGCGTGGGCCACGCCATCATCCAGCAGTTGATTGGGCACGGCTGATGATGACGATGTACCGCATGTGCGCACGTGTGAACGTACCTATGTGTTTGTGAATGGGTGTGTGTGTGTATACCGTTCGTTGTGTAGCGCATTGTATCTGTGTGTATGTGTGGGCGTGGAGAGCGGTGGTGTAGCGGTTAGCGCGCTGCGCTACGAACCCGCCAACCCGAGTTCGATGACCGTTCACGATCCAACACCGGTGACGATTATCTGACCCGGTCCTGGGCCTCCCCTAGGTCGACTCAACCTCAAATGAGTACTTGGTGCGGTGTGTAAATTTCGCTGGCCACCCACCACCTCGTGTACCGTTACGGCCTTCATATGTGCTCGTTAACAGCACTTGCCCAAACAGTTTGTTACAGGCTACGCGGGGGATCTTTGTCTTTGTACCAGCGTGAGTCATCCCGTGAATTCCATAAATCGTCTTTTTTTTGGGTGGGTGGCTGTGGTGGGTAGATTAGGCGACTTCGTACCGATCTGACCAAACTTCTGTCGCGAGTCCCTCCGCCACCCGACGGAGTGCAGCTGCAGCGAGACGTGGCCTCTTCGGGTCGCCTCGTTGTCGTCTATTGCGCCGCCTGAGCTGAGGGTTGAGTGTTGAGTGTCACCCATGAGTCGCCCGCGCGGCCACGAGTTGCTGGCGGGACCCGTTTTAATTTCACGACGTCTGCCTCCTCGACCCCCCCTCCCCATCCACCCCGGGGCTCGGCGCTGTGTCGGGTGGTGGGGGGGTAGGGCCACACACAAACACATTTTAATGACGAGGCCGTGATCCTGGCTTGCGAAATCCACCGTCGCGTTGTGCGCGCAATTGAGTATGCACGCGTGTGTGAGTGTGTGTGTAAGTGTGTGTGTAAGTGTGTGTGTAAGTGTGTGTAAGTGTGTGTGTAAGTAAGTGTGTGTAAGTGCGTGTGTAAGTGTGTGTGTAAGTGCGTCTGTAAGTGCATGTGTAAGTGTGTGTGTAAGTGCGTGTGTATGTGTACGTGTGTGTGTGTAAGTGTGTGTGTAAGTGCATGTGTGTGTGTAAGTGTGTGTGTGTAAGTGTGTAAGTGTGTGTAAGTGTGTGTGTAAGTGTGTGTAATTGGTTACGTTGATGTTGTGTAAACACTGAAAGTATGCCCTTCATAATGAAATTGTAATAATCACAATGATGTTATAATTGATTCATTAGTCAGGCCACGTGATGGGCTGCTCTATAATTACGATGATGACGCTGTAATTATAATGCGCAACTCTTTGTCAATCCACTGCCTCGCTTCGTGTCGGCCACAAGAGCTGTTTAACCATACTTCACCAGCCTGGTCGGTGCGAGTTGGTGGAGGGAGAGAGGGGGTTTAACCGATACTCGTTCATGTGTCACTCGCCACTGATGTCAGCCGTGCCCGGGGGATCGAACTCCGGTGCCAGGGTTCATAGCGCAGCGCGCTAACCACTGCGCCACCGCTCCACAATGATGTGTGTCTCTGCAGTGAGTGCGTGTTGTGTGTGTGGATGTCTGGGTGTACACCACGACACAATGATGTGTGTCTCTGCAGTGAGTGCGTGTTGTGTGTGTGGATGTCTGGGTGTACACCACGGCACAATGCTGTGTGTCTCTGCAGTGAGTGCGTATTGTGTGTGTGGATGTCTGGGTGTACACCACGACACAATGATGTGTGTCTCTGCAGTGAGTGCGTGTTGTGTGTGTGGATGTCTGGGTGTACACCACGACACAATGCTGTGTGTCTCTGCAGTGAGTGCGTATTGTGTGTGGATGTCTGGGTGTACACCACGACACAATGATGTGTCTCTGCAGCGAGTGCGTATTGTGTGTGTGGTTGTCTGGGTGTACACCACGACACAATGATGTGTGTCTCTGCAGTGAGTGCGTGTTGTGTGTGTGGTTGTCTGGGTGTACACCACGACACAATGATGTGTGTCTCTGCAGCGAGTGCGTGTTGTGTGTGTGGTTGTCTGGGTGTACACCACGACACAATGATGTGTGTATCTGCAGTGAGTCCGTGTTGTGTGTGTGGATGTCTGGGTGTACACCACGACACAATGATGTGTGTCTCTGCAGTGAGTGCATGTTGTGTGTGGTTGTCTGGGTGTACACCACGACACAATGATGTGTGTCTCTGCAGTGAGTGCGTGTTGTGTGTGGATGTCTCGGTGTGCAGCGTAACACGAACCCGGTGACCCGAGTTCGATTCCCGCTCACGGCCAACACCAGTGACGGATTATATGAACCGGTCCTGGACCACCCCCCCCCTAGGTTGTCTCAGCCTCAAATGAATACCTCGTGTGATGTGTAAAACATCGCCACAAAAGTGAGACAAATGCGGCCGGACGTGGGGCTGGCCACCCACTCCATCGAGCGCTGTGACGGCCTTTACAGGGGCTCGCTAACAGCACTTGCCCCAACAGTCTGGTAAAGGCTATACGGGGGATCTTTGACTTTGCATGTATATATATGTGTGCGCGCGTGCCCGCACACATATATATAAACATTTGTATATTGTGTATTTTGTGTACTTATGTATACATTGAACGGTGTGTGTGTGTGTGAGTGTGTGTGAGTGTGTGTGAGTGTGTGTGAGTGTGTGAGTGTGTGTGAGCGTGTGTGTGAGTGTGTGTGAGTCTGTGTGAGTGTGTATGTAAGTGTGTGTGTGTGAGTGTGTGTGTGAGTGTGTGTGTGTGAGTGAGTGTGTGAGTGAGTGTGAGTGTGTATGTGAGTGTGTGAGTGTGTGAGTGTGTGTGTGTGAGTGTGTGTGAGTGTGTGTGTGAGTGTGAGTGTGTGTGAGTGTGAGTGTGTGTGTGAGTGAGTGTGAGTGTGTGTGTGTGTGAGTGTGTGTGTGTGTGTGTGTGAGTGTGTGTGTGAGTGTGTGTGTGAGTGTGTGTGTGAGTGAGTGTGTGTGTGAATGTGTGTGAGTGAGTGTGTGTGTGTGAGTGTGTGTGTGAGTGTGTGTGTGAATGTGTGTGAGTGTGTGAGTGTGTGAGTGAGTGTGTGTGTGTGAGTGTGTGTGTGAGTGTGTGCATGGTGCGCGTGTGGGTACCGAAGGCAAGTCACCATCATGCAGGTATCGTGTTGACGTGTCGAGATCGGCTTTATTCCATGGCTTGGTTACAGCGCGCTTACATCCTCTGCCCGGTAAACACAGCGTTAGTTCCCCACAGGATATAGGTACCGTACCAAAGATCGTATTTACAATATCATATATATGTATATATATATACGCCTATGGACTTTACACGTACCAGAATATATACACACACACATTTACAAGCAATTTATATATATAACAAATACACGTGTTATATACACGTGCACACTCGATGTAGCACGTATGGGTGTGTAAATACGCGTGTGTGGTGGTGGGAGTATGCTGCTTTTCAGTTTTTTTTTTATATAAACAAATACGTAGAATAAATCAACACTCGCGTGCAGGTGATCACTTCGTGTGCTTGTTTGAGTTGGAATTCGGCTACGTTTGTTTTTCTGGAGGAGGGAAAAATCTCGAAATTCATATTTCGACTTAGAGACAGCGAATGAGACACACGTGGACACACAGACAAAATAAAACAAAGACAGAGATAGCCTTCACAGACTATTGGGGCAAGTGTTGTTAAAATGCCGTCCGCTATGACCGCACGCTTGGAGAAGGCGTTCGTCCAGCAGTAGATTGACCATGGCCGGTGATGATGATGATGGTGAGTTAGACACGTGTCTCGAGACGTGAATTCGCTAAATGTTCGCTGGAATTTCGACAATGGTGAATTGCGCGAGGTATCTGTGCGTACCGCGTTCAACACAAATAGCTGATCGTGTGTGGCACACCTGTGTGTGTCTGTGTGTGTGTCTGTGTGTGTGTGTCTGTGTGTGTATGTGTGTGTGTGGCGCACCTGTGCGTGTGTGTCTGTGTGTGTGTGTCTGTGTGTGTGTCTATGTGTGTCTGTGTGTGTGTGTCTGTGTGTGTGTCTGTGTGTGTGTCTGTGCGTGTGTGTCTGTGTGTGTGTGGCGCACCTGTGTCTGTGTGTGTGCGGCATGTGTATATGTATCGCAATGTCCCGTCAACGCACACACACAGACACACACACTCACACAGACACACACATGTTCACATGTTCACTGTTGCTGCGATGAGCATCAACGTCACATGTTATGGCTCGTTACAAACAACATTTGTACCACGTGATGAACATGTAATGTGATTACGATCTTTTTTTCCCCTCCGGAGCGGTGGCGCAGTGTTTATCGAACGACGCTCTGAAACTTTAGGGCCTGAGTTCAATTCCCAGCCACGGTGAATTGAATCTGACACGAGACATCACAGGCGAATACTATCAGAACTGCTCCGTGTGCCTCACCCATTCACGACGACGAAGTGACCCGCGCGGTGAAGTATGGTCACCGCGCGGTGCAACATCCAGCAGTGGGTTGCCAAGGCGCCGCCGTGCACGAGTATATTAACGTTTGACTTGAGCGTGAACAATCCTTGAAGTTGTAACGTCGGCAATTATTTGCGTGATCGTCTTAGCGGCGTCAGTGGCTTAGACGGCTCGTTCGGACTGCGCGCCTGTTGAGAGGCGAAGCCACCGCCGCAGTTTCGAGTTGGCAGATCTCACGCACAACGCCGGTGCTCGGGCAATCAGCCCAACCAGGAGCGACCCGGCCACAAATGGAAGCTCGGCCAAGAGACAGCTGATCATCATCATCATCATCACGTGGAAATGTATCGCAGTCAAAATTCTCGAATCGCGGGATGTCGATTCTAAAATGTGGGACCGGTAAATAAAAAAAAACCGGAGGAACATTCAAACTCCAAATATCGGATCGGGATCGAACCCACGCGCTCGAGGGAGTTGACATCTCCTGGCCACCGCGGCGCCCGAAACGGCCAATCTGTCGACACGACATCGCGATCATCGCTCGGCGGAACGTGACGGAATGCGCGCACACACACACACGTGTAGAGCACTCCACACACGTGTAGAAAAATCCACACACGTGTAGAACAATCCACACACACACGTGTAGAACACTCCACACACGTGTAGAACAATCCACACACGTGTAGAACAATCCACACACACGTGTAGAACAATCCACACACGTGTAGAACAATCCACACACACGTGTAGAACACTCCACACACGTGTAGAACAATCCACAAAAACGTGTAGAACAATCCACACACACGTGTAGAACAATCCACACACGTGTAGAACAATCCACACACGTGTAGAGCACTCCACACACGCGCGCGTGTGTATATGTGTATATATGTACACGCGCAAATACAAAAATGCCCCGTGCAGCCTTTAACGGGCTTGCTGGTTGGCGAAGTTCTGTTCGCGGCTACATTGGCACACGAGGGGGCGGGTGACCAACAACCACGCCCGGCCGCCTTTGTCTTCCCCACAGTGCTTGCTCGCCGTAAGGCCGAGTCAACCTAGGGAAGAGCCCAGCACCGGTTCGCACGTTCGCCACTGTTATTCTTCCGTGAGCTGGAATGGAACTCGTGGGGGCCGGGTTCGTTGCGCGGTGCGCTAACCACTACCGCCCATCACCATACAACTCGCGTGTTCACACGCGCACACAGGTACACAGGCGATGGCAATTCATAAGCAGTTTGCTTTGTGTTGTTACATCGTGCAAGTTTAATGTCAACGTTGAACTACAGCCCTTCACTCGACACTCGACAGGGCCGGCACAGATCCAAGCGAGTCGGGCGAGAGCCGAACTCGTGTTAAACACACCCGACGATGCTGGCTGAAGCCTCCAGCGAAACGTCGGACAAGAGTTGTGAAAAAACCTAAGAATGTGAAAACATTGTTGTTGTTGTTGTTGCTGGGGCTTATGCGGAACTGACGGAAGGCGCCAATTGGTGCGGGTGAGTGCGTGTGTGTCACATGGCGTGACAACACGTGTGTGTGTCACACGGCGTGACAACACGTGTGTGTGTGTCACACATGTGTATGTGTGTGTCACACGGCGTGAGAACACGTGTCTGTGTGTGTGTCACACGGCGTGACACACGTGTGTGTGTCACACGGCGTGACGACACGTGTCTGTGTGTGTCACACGGCGTGACAACACGTGTCTGTGGGTGTGTCACACGGCGTGACACACACGTGTGTGTGTGTCACACGTGTGTGTGTGTGAGAGTGCCACACGTCCGTGAGTCGGGCGATGGGTGGCCTCGAAGTGCACCTAGCCTGGCACAGGCGCCGTGGCGACTGTCGGCTGTTGGTATTGGAGGACTGTAGTGATCATTTCCAGGCGACAAGCCACTTCGATCATTGATCATTTGTGGCACAGGTCGCCTCTGAACAAGAAGAAGCGAATCGCTCAGTGGGCTTTAGCAGGTAAATCTTTTTTTAAAAGTCGAGTTGTACGTTTGTGTACGCTTCCTACACTTTGCACTCCTATCGTGCTGCTGTCGTCTTTGTTGTTGTCACGTCCTGACCTGACCCTACTGGACGTCTGTGACGAAGAGCTTTATAGCTCTTCGGATTCCTCCTCCAGTATAAAAAATAATTCTGAAAACATTGACATTATGCACACTACGCACGAGGAACAGCGGCAAATGCAAACTGATCACGAATCGTGATAAGCGGTCGTGACGGCCTGCAAATATATCAAAAGCAGGCGTGGTGTCGAACACACGCGCGACATTCATCACGGCGACGAGACGGAGCTGCGTCAGTCGAATGTTTAATGCGACAGCTCGCGACGCGACGCACGTGGAGAAGCTACAGCGCTGCCGTGTCGATATCACATCCACAGCCTGTGCGCACCAGCGCGTGTGTGTGTACACGTGTCTGTGTGTGTGTGTACACGTGTGTGTGTGTGTGTGACTGTGTGTGTGTGACTGTGTGTGTGTGACTGTGTGTGTGACTGTGTGTGTGTGCGCGTGTGTGTGTACACGTGTCTATGTGTGTGTGTACACGTGTGTGTGACTGTGTGTGTGTGACTGTGTGTGTGACTGTGTGTGTTTGTGTATACGTGTGTGTGTGTGACTGTGTGTGTGTGACTGTGTGTGTGTGTGTACATGTGTCTGTGTGTGCGTGTTCACGTAACTGTGTGTGTGTGTGTACACGTGTCTGTGTGTACACATACACGCACGCGCTGACGCATGAACAGCAATATACTTCTACGCGTGTGTGTACACGTGCGTTTCGAGATATTCCTCCAGTCAGAAGCAGTTATATATTTGGCTTTAATCTTAATTGGAATTATCTGCAAAAGTTTCGTGGAAGGATGTGTTACAAACGTAACCGTGGGGTTGTTTTTATCCCGAATGTCACGCGTTTGTTTCGTGTCGATTCGCAACGGAACGCAGAGGACGACGGAATGAGTGACGCTGAATTTTACGATTACACACAGACAAAGATCCCCCGTGTAGCCTCAAACAGACTGTTGGGGCAAGTGCTGCTAGCGGGTATCAGCACCTATGAAGGCCGGCACGACACACGAGGAGAATGCGGTGTGGCCAGATAATCACGCCCGGCCGCCTTTGTCTCCCCGACTGGCGACGCTTACACACCGCACCAGGGTACTCATTTAAGACTGAGTCGACCTACGGGAGGCCCAGCACACGCACACACGCACGCCGTGCAAAACAAACATCGTATATAGTACAGAATAATACATGACACGTATGAAACACATGTGTGTGCGGCGTCTCTTACACACGACATCTGCTCGCGGAGTAAGGGTTTTTGATTGACACAAACGATCAACAACAACATTGTTTACGCTCCCAGCCGGACGGACGAACAATTAGCGCCGATTATTTGTTTACAGCAATCGGTATAGGTTCAGTTATAATCTTTAAAACACGTGTTATTGTTCTCTTTAGCGTCATCAGCATGAATTATATTATAGTACAATAATTGTGTTTATTCACTAATATTCGCTAAGTCCGCAGTTTAATTCCGTATGTACATCTGTACAACGCACGAGAGACGTCACGCAACACCGCAGCAGCAAGTGGCGGTGACCTCACCACGGCGCTCGTGCCATGCTAGGTGCACACACAGACGCACACACACACACGCACACACACACACACGCGCACACACGCACACACACGCGCACACGTAAATACACGCACGCCCGTGGTGGCCGTGACGACGTCTTAACTTTCGAGTTATCAAGCTGTAGGGCGCGAAAGAAGTTCAACACAGACGCGCGCACACACGAGGGCCTGGCACCCACGGCTCCCTCGCTCTGCCTCGGGGTCCCCACGGGCAGAGCCCCCGGGGGCTCCTGCGGCTCAAGTCCGACGCTGCTCCCGCGTCGCGGAACCGCGAGGATGATGATGAAGATGATGATGGAGGCGGACGAAGATTTAACAAAAAAAAATACGTTTGCAAGCTAATGAGAAGTTACGTTTGCATTATTTTATAACGAATATAACCGCGGCAGCTTCAAGTCAAAGTTTCAAGTCAACGTTGATTCAAGGGCAGTGGGACATCGTGAAATAACGATGGTGGTGGTGATGATGATGATCATGGTGGTGGTGATGGTGGTGATTGATGATGACGATTATGGTGGTGGTGTTCATGGTGGTGGTGGTGATGATGACGATGGTGGTGATGGTGTTGATGGTGGTGATAATGATGACGATGGTGGTGATGGTGGTGATGGTGGTGGCGATGGTGGTGATGGTGGTGATAGAGGAAGAGCGAGGAAGTGAGATGGCGAGTGACAGGGTGGTGACAGGGTGGTGGACAGGGGTGGTGACAAGGGTGGTGACAAGGGTGGTACAAACTACAACCGAGTTCAACGCCACCCGCACCGCCGTCGTCACGGCTGCAGCCGCAGGAGGAGCTCGCCAGCCAGACAGAGGTCGCCTCGACCCATCATCACGGCGGGGCGGTATAAAACGAGCGCCACGCTGCGGGAAGTCTAAACGCGGCCATGAGATTTCGCGAGAGACTAAAAAATCACGACCCTCCGTAACCCCAACCTCCAGGCCACGCGAATGTGGAATTTCCACGAGAGGGGGGAGTGGAATGTGAGGGCCACCGCGAGAAATGGATTTGTGCCGAGTGAGTCTCGCATGGCCAGAGGGACTCCGAGAAAGACCCCTCGGACTCCTCGCTCGGCGTCCCATCGCCGAGCCGCTGCCGGACGAAGGCGGCTCGACGCCTGGCCGGGTTCACGGCGAGAGCCCCATACCTCACTACCACCTGCATTGACCAGACCTCACTACCACCTGCATTGACCAGACCTCACTACCACCTGCATTGACCAGACCTCACTAGCGCCGGTCACTGCCGGCCGGGTGAGCGCGGGGAGTCGGAGGCATCGCCCGGGATCGGTTCGGATATCGCTCCCCGCTGATCTCAGCCGTTTCTAAGGAATCGAACTCAAGTCGCGTGCTTCGCAGCAGCAGTGGCGCTAATCACTGCGCCACCGCTCCCCCCTCTATTTGTAGTAATAATAATAGTAATTATGTCCGGTAAAGGGAAGAATGTGACAACTTAACGACGTAGGCTATGCTTGCGGAAGCGCACATTCAGCAGTGGATTGATCATGGCTGATGACGACAAAACAATGCTCTCGAAACTTTAAAGAGCAAATTAATATCAGCATTCCAACAGAAGATGGGTGATTATGATGGTGATGATGATGGTGATGATGGTGATGTTGATGGTGATGATGATGATAAAACCGACGGATATTCTAGAGATGATTATGCTCGCGATGATGACCGAGACATTGATGACGATGATTAGGAAGACATTTGGAAACACAAATCACGTTGAATCGACCGAACTACCAACACGCATTGCCCCAACAACAACAATACGACTAATACCCATCGTCATTATGACAGTCGAAGATGAAAGCTATTAAGAGCCTCGCAAACTTAGCCACAATCTCCCTTTGAATAATTAAAACGCGTTCGTTATAGCGATGAGACGGCGAAGAAGTGGAGTTAAAACGATGATGAACGCAATTGGTGTTGTTTTTACTGCGGCGCTAAACCCATTAATTCCTTAACATAATTGTAAGAGTCATTGCCCGATTCCCCGTACGATGAGACCCTTCGGACAGTAAGACGCATGCCATTAATTGTACGAATCCGGTAACCCGCAAACACCTCTCGGATTATAAGACGCACCTCAAACGCTTTCAAACACAGGGGGCGGACAGCGTCACGTCCCACCGTGCGGGGAGTGCGGTAACTATTGACGCGATTCCTCTTCTTGTTTGGGGTGAAGTATGGCGAATCGGTGTGGTGGGGGAGGGGGGGGCGAGGAGGGGGGGGGGGCGTCATCCAGCAGTGGATTGGCAAGGAGCAGCGTGCGCGTTGCTGAGACGCAGAGAGGAGAGCCGAGACGAGCACGCGGGCTCAGCGAACTCCTCCTCCACACTTGGAGACAAGTCGACACGAGACGCACGCGTGACACTCGCGGGTGCTCACCCCCTGCTCTTAAAGTGCTTCACCCCGTCGAGCCGGGCTCACCGACACGCCTCGACACACCGCACCGCTCACCCATCGCCACCACAGCGCTCTCAGCTCACTTGGGCCACAGTTCGACTCCAGTTCGCTCGCGAGACGTCCATCACCTCCCCTCCTCTTGAGTTCCTTCCTTTGCGAAAGGGCCGGACGGATTTCCACCACCACCATCACCACCACCATCATCATCATCATCACGATCATCAACATCATCCGACCATGCAGCCCGCTCACTTCCTCACAGACATCCCTCCGCTAAGGCGTCCGCCGCGACGGACGGACGGACGGGCGGCTCAGAGCGCGGCACCGTGATGACTCGCGTAGGGCTCCAGTCCAGCCTTGGCCATGCCGGGCAGGAGGATGTAGGCCAGCGGCGGCTGCAGGCCCGAGCTGGGCGGCCACGCCGGGCACGAGCAGGGGATCATGTAGCCGGGGTTCCCGGGCGAGGCGTGCGTGTGCGTGTGCTGCGGGCTGAAGGCGCCGGCGCCGTAGCCGTTGAGACCCGCGTACGGGAACGCGGCGGCCGCCGCGGCCGCGGCCGCCGCTCCCAGCGACGAGGTGACCTCGTTCATCTTGGAGAGGTGGTGGTGGTGGTTGTGGTGGTGGTGGTCCTGCAGCAGCGAGTAGTGGCCTGCGTGCGGGCCGCCCTGCAGGAAGGAGCGGGCCTTCTCCGACGCGGCCAGGAGCGACTCGGCCGTGGCGGCCGCGGCGGCGGCGGCGGCGGCAGCGGCCGAGCCGGGCTGGGCTCCGTGGAGCGAGGCGGCCGCCTTGAGGTGCTCCGCCTCGCTCAGGTAGGGCAGCGGGAAGGCGTAGCGGTCCTTCTTCAGCAGGGACTTGGGCTTGCGGCGAGGCCGGTACTTGTAGTCGGGGTGCTCCTTCATGTGCAGCGCGCGCAGCCGCTTCGCCTCGTCGATGAAGGGCCTCTTCTCGGCCTCGGTGAGGAGCTTCCACTCGGCGCCGAGGCGCTTGGAGATCTCCGAGTTGTGCATCTTGGGGTTCTCCTGCGCCATCTTCCTCCGCTGCCCGCGCGACCACACCATGAAGGCGTTCATGGGCCGCTTCACGTGGTCCGCAGCCTTGGACATCCTGGCGCGGTTTCGAACGCCAACAGTTCCTCTCCGACCTGTTTGCTGCTGCTGCTGGCGGTGGTGGTGGTCCTGGTGGCGGTGGTGGTCCTGGTGGTGGTGGTCGTGGTTCTCGCGGTGGTCGCGGCGGTCTCAGTGTTCAGCGCAACTTCGTCACTCAACTTTTGTAAGAAAACTTCAGCGCTCGCAGTCAGCGGCAGGAGCTGTGTGAATGGAGCGCGTTGCTACCCGCACGTATCCGCACGACACCACGACAATGCTGTTCTCAGCCTCACGACAATACTGCGATTGTAGCTCACGGCGTCGACAAGAACCCGGAGTCGACCTGCAACAATCTAACCCTTTAAAAAAATAAATGCGCATAACATCACTGCACGCGTGTGTGTGTGTCTGTGTGTGTGTCTCTGTCTGTGTGTGTCTCTATCTGTGTCTGTGTGTGTCTGTGTGTGTGTCTCTGTGTGTGTGTGTCTCTGTGTGTGTGTCTCTGTCTGTGTGTGTCTGTGTGTGTGTCTCTGTGTGTGTGTCTCTGTCTGTGTGTGTGTGCCTTGCAGACTAGGCACTACGACTCACGTGCGCGTATGATACCACTACAATAACCGTAACCAATCATAGCCACTTTGCCAAAGTAATTCTCTCTCTCTCTCCTCTGCCGCTGTGAGAGAGCCTCTGGCCTGCACGCCCGACTTGCCACTGCGCGTGCACCTACACTGGCACGCCGCAGACGAGCGCACGCATCGGGTGTGCGAGTGACACCCCCTCCCCCCGTCTCCCACCCACCTCCCCGCCCCCTCCACCCATCACAGAGGAGTCCACCAACCCCACCGCACCCGCCCCATGCGAAGTCGCCGCCACCCACACCCCCCACTGCGACCCACCGCTGATTGTCGAGCCGAGGCGAGGTTCGGGATTGGCGCCACGTGATTGGCTGACTCCTAATGAACATGGCCCCGCCCCCTTCATTAACGGGGTAGGGGGGCGGGGCTCGCGAGCGGCCGCCAGCCAATGGGGAGAGAGGCGCAGGTGCGAGGAGCACGTGTGTAAAGGTGAGTCAAGTGATGCAGTGTGTGTGGGGTGTGTGTGTGTGTGTTGTGTGTGTGTGGTGTGTGTTGTGTGTGTGTGGTGTGTGTGTTGTGTGTGGTGTGTGTGGTGTGTGGTGTGTGTGTTGTGTGTGTGTTGTGTGTGTGTGTTGTGTGTGTGGTGTGTGTGTTGTGTGTGTGTGGTGTGTGTGTTGTGTGTGTTGTGTGTGGTGTGTGTGTTGTGTGTGTGTGGTGTGTGTGTTGTGTGGTGTGTGTGTTGTGTGTGTGTTGTGTGTGTGTTGTGTGTGTGGTGTGTGTGTGGTGTGTTGTGTGTGTGGTGTGTGTGTTGTGTGGTGTGTGTGTTGTGTGTGTGGTGTGTGTGTGGTGTGTGTTGTGTGCGTGTGTGTTGTGTGTGTTGTGTGTGTTGTGTGTGTTGTGTGTGCGTGTTGTGTGTGTGTTTTGAGAGCATGGGCGTTTGGTTAATAATACAACTGGAATTCCAGCTGTTTGTGTGTATTACGTGTGTGTGTTGTGTATTATGTGTATTACGTGTGTGTATGATTGTTTTTGCTCTATTTTTCGTGGAGTGTTAGACCGGTAACCATTTACTGGGCTCCGCGACTGGTTCGCTTTCTACCGGCATGAGCGTCACACTCCACAGCAGTGGCTTTAGTGTTGGTGGTGGTGGTGTGTGGGGAGCGGTGGTGTAGCGGTTAGCGCGCTGCGCTATGAACCCGGCGACTGGAGTTCGATTCCAGCTCACGGCCAACACCGGTGACGATAATTTGAACCGATCCTGCGCCTCCCCGAGGTAGATTCAGCCTCAAATGGGTACCTGGTGCGGCGTGTAAAATCATCGCCACGAGGGAGACAAAGGTGCTGGCCACTCACCCCCTCGTGTACCGTGCCGGCCTTCATAGGTGCTCGCTAACAGCACTTGCCCCAACAGTCTATTAAGGCTATACGGGGGATCTTTATATTTGTCTTTATGTATGATGGCAATAGTAGTCGGTGGTTGTAATTGGGTTGTCGTTGATTTAAACACACACATTCGATTATAATTGTGCACAAAAAAATCCACCGTGAAAACTAAACTGCCCAGTCATGAAATGTCTGTGAAAGTGCGAGTTCGACTCCCGACCGCGGCTCACATCAGTACCAAGAGATGTCAGAACCGGAGCCGGGACTCTCCTAGGTAGACTCAGCCTAAAATGGGAACCTGTAGTGCTTCATCAGATGAATCAGCGCTGAAAGACCACGGCACTTAGACCCTCGGTAGCGTGCCGGTCTCAATAGGTGCTCGCTAACAGCGCGAGCACCCGGAGAGAATAATACATATATTTTAAATTCGCCAAATTATAATACGGACTAACTGCTTCAGTCGGTCAAACAACGCGGGCGAGGCGATGTTGGGGAGCGCCTATTAAAATCGGACTGACGAAGCCGATCGCCTTTGCCTCCTCCACAGTCCTGACGATCACACACCGCGCCGTAGATTGAAGGCTCAGACGACACCCAACGCATTGGAGTGGAACTTCTGTGGTTTGGTTCAAGGCAGAGTGTTGACCACTACTGAACCACCGGCTCCAAGCATTCCTATAACGAAAATACAAAATCCCCCGTGTAGCCTAAACAAACTGTTGCGGCAAGTGCTGTTAGCGAGCACGATGGTGTGGGTGGCCAGCACCACGCTCGGCCGCCTTTGTCTCTCTAGTGGCGATGTTTGCTACGCACCGCGCTAGGTACTCGTTTGAGGCTGAGTCGACCTAGGGGAGGCCCACGATCGGGTCAGATAATCGTCACCGGTGTTGGCCGTGAGCGGGAATCGAACTCGGTTCGCTGGGTTCGTAGCGCAATGCGCTGAACGCTACACCACCGCTCCCCACACGCAGCAAGGCGGACAGAGACACAAATACAGACAAAGATCCCCCATATAGCCTGACCAGACTGTTGGGGCAAGTGCTGTTGTGAAGGCCGGCACGTCACACGATGGGGTGGGTGACATCACCACGTCCGGCCGCCTTTGTCTCCCCACTGCCGATGTTTATACACAGAACTAGGTCCCCATCTTAATGCTGAGTCTACCTAAGGGAGGCCCAGCAGCAGGACCAGTTCTAATATCCGCCACTGTATTGGTCGTGAGCGCGAATCGAACTCGGGTGGCCGGATCCGTAACGCTGAGCGCGACCCGCCACACCGCACACAGACACACGCACACACAGACACACGCACACACAGACACACGCACACACAGACACACGGACACGGAGTCTACACACACGCCGCGCCTATTAACCAAACATTCGATATTGTGTCTATGTGTGGGTGCATCCGCTACGACAGAGTAATGCACAGTAATGGCTCTGCGTGCAGTCGTTTATTACACGAAGTGGATAAAGAACGTGAAACATTAATCTACGCGTGTAATAGTGCTTCCCTCTGCTCAGTTTGTGAACCTTGATGTCTGCTGCCGTGCCTACACCACCGTGTAAGGGTGTGTGAGTGGGAGCGGTGGCGCAGCGGTTAGCGCACCGCGCTCCGAATCCGGACTGAGTTGGAGTCGCGGCCGCAAAAATGACATCCGCTGGCGAGAAATATTTGAAACGGGTTTTTTCCAACGATTATGGGCCCCTCCTAGGTCGACTCAGCCTTAAATCAGTACTTAGTACGGCGTGTAAACATCGCCACTGGGGAAACAAAGGCGGCCGGGCGTGGTGCTGACCACACACCCCCTCGTGTGCTGTTCCGGCCTCCATCGGTGCGACTCGCTAACAGCACTTGCCCCAACAGTCTGTTAGAGGCTATACGGAGTGTCTTTGTCTTTGGTTATATATGTTTGCGTACATCATGTGTATTGTGCATCTGTGTACATGTGTGAGTAGTGCATGTGTGTAGAATGAGTTGATAGGCGTACACGTGAATACAGTGTGCATACACACGTACACACGTCAGTGTGTAAGTGTGGCCCATGCTGCATGTATATCTATGTACGGCTGTTTGCGTGCGTTCATGAACGCGCTCCGTACTGCACATCGCTCCGTTTGTTTTAGATTGGCAGCAACGTTGGTGGTGGTGGTGGTGGGGGGGGGGGGGCTCCTTCATCCAGCAGTGGATGGATCACGGCGGTGGACGACTCCGATGCCGCGTGTCGCTGCGCGAGTCGTCCTCTCACGTGCAGGCGAACCCTCTGAAGCAGCCGTCAGCGGCGCAGCGAGCACGTGTGGCACAATCACACCGCGTGCTCGCGAGTAAGGGTCTATATATATGTGTGTGTGTTTGTATGTGTGTTTGTATGTGTGTGTTTGTGTGTGTTTGTGTGTGTGTTTGTGTG
The DNA here is from genome assembly GCF_965212315.1 of Lampetra planeri. Classification (NCBI taxonomy): domain Eukaryota; kingdom Metazoa; phylum Chordata; class Hyperoartia; order Petromyzontiformes; family Petromyzontidae; genus Lampetra; species Lampetra planeri. Next base: position 1,715,166 of record NC_136157.1, read on the forward strand.
TGTATTTGTGTGTGTTTGTGTGTGTTTGTGTGTTTTGTGTGTGTTTATGTGTTTTAGTGTGTGTGTGTTTGTGTGTGTTTGTGTGTTTTTGTGTTTGTTTGTGTGTGTCTGTTTGTTTGTGTGTGTGTTTGTGGAGGAGGCTCGTGAAGGACGCTACTGGGCAGTTGGAGGCAGTCGCCCTCCAACAACAACGGAGGGCGGAGGAGCGACGCTCACAACAACGAGCGGAGCGCCGGGTGGCTAAAGCACAGCAAGTTGGCACAGTAGGGGGCACAGGTGGTGTATCAGCCAGTCATCTCGGCCATCTCAGTCAGTCGACCCGTGGCACCTGGGTCTGCCCCGTGACCTCCTGTCAGCGGGCGTTCGACACTTCACGTGGCCTCAAGGTGCACATGGCCTGGCACAAGCGTCGTGGTGACGTCACCGCCACTTAGTGGCGAATGGCGGTTGTTGTTGTTGTGTTTGTGTGTTTGTGTGTGTGTTTGTGTCTTTGTGTGTGTTTGTGTGTGTGTGCCTATGTGTGTGTGTCTATGTGTGAGTGTGTCTATGTGTGAGTGTGTGTGTTTGTGTGTGTGTTTGTGTGTGTTTCTATGTGTGAGTGTGTGTGAGTGTGTGTGTTTGTGTGTGTTTGTGTGTGTGTGTGTTTGTGTGTGTTTGTGTGTGTGTGTTTGTGTGTGTTTGTGTGTGTGTGTTTGTGTGTGTCTATGTGTGAGTGTGTGTGTTTGTGTGTGTTCATGTTTATGTGTGTTTTATATGGATTGTCCCCGCTAATGATTGTATTGTTAGGAGGTTGTTGTACGATGCTATGTAAATGTGGTCTTTTATTTTTGCATGGCGTTTCAGCACCAGTGTGGCGTGTGGGACGTGTCGTGGACGGGAGTTTGACTTTGACGTAGTGTCATCGGCGCAAGTGTCTTTCATGTTCCTGTAGAACCCCACTTCTCCTGCATTGCATTGTATTGATATTAGTGTATTGTATTAGTGTTTGTGTAGTGGTATTAGTGTGTTGTATTGATATTAGTGCATTCTATTGATATTAGTGTATTGTAGTGTATTAGTGTATTGTAGTGGTATTAGTGTATTGTAGTGTATTAGTGTATTGTAGTGTATTAGTGTATTGTATTGATATTAGTGTATTGTCGTGGTGTTAGTGTATTGTAGTGTATTAGTGTATTGTAGTGGTGTTAGTGTGTTGTAGTGTATTAGTGTATTGTAGTGGTGTTAGTGTCTTGTAGTGTATTAGTGTATTGTAGTGTATTAGTGTATTGTAGTGTATTAGTGTATTGTAGTGGTGTTAGTGTATTGTAGTGTATTAGTGTATTGTAGTGGTGTTAGTGTATTGTAGTGTATTAGTGTATTGTAGTGGTATTAGTGTATTGTAATGTATTAGTGTATTGTAGATGTATTAGTGTATTGTAGTGTATTAGTGTATTGTAGTGGTATTAGTGTATTGTAGTGTATTCTAGATTTGAAGCTTTCGTGACTGCAAGGAATCATCTTCTTAGGTTTTTTCGGTAAAGTCACGTAGAAAGTAAAATAAAATAAAAACAAAAATCACGACGTTTCGGAGGCAACACAAGTCTCCGTCATCAGGTGGGACCGTCACAGCCAGATTAGCTGTATCAAGTGAGGCAATGATTCAAGATGTAATCCCTTAAAAGCGAGTTGAGGGGGGAGGGAGAGGGAGGGGGGAGCTCATCAGACTATGGTAGCCAATGAAAGGAACGTATCGGGAGGGAGGGGGGGCGAGACCAAAAGGGTGGGCGATGGACGTGGAAGCGCTTGTGCGCAAGCGGCCAATTACTGCACACGCCAACACAATGGAGCGATTATGCGCAAGCGGCTAGCCACTGCACCCGCCAACACAATGGGCAGAGAGGAGGAGGGGAGGTCTAATACACATGATAGACAAAAGAACGAAAATGATGATGGGTACAAACTTAGGGGGAGCTCATCAGACTATGGTAGCCAATGAATGGAACGTATCGGGAGGGAGGGGGGGGCGGGGGGGGGCGAGGCCAAAAGGGTGGGCGACGGACGTGGAAGCGCTTGTGCGCAAGCGGCCAATTACTGCACACGCCAACACAATGGAGAGAGAGGGGGAGGGGGGGTCTGATACACATGATAGACACAAGAACGAAAATGCCCATGTTTATACCAATGCTGGCTGAACAATGAAGAGAGTACTGTTAAAATAACTGGGGATGTTAACACTCGGTAAAGTACAGTAAAATAGTGCCTGTCAGATAAGATGGTCCAAAACATTTGTGATTAAGTCTTTTTTGCGTGGTTGATAACATCTTTCCAATGATTACTAAGTTTGTACCCATCATCACGGTTGAAATTATGTCTGTGTTTGTATATTTGTATGGCTTCGTGTACAAACCTTTGATGGTAGCCGGGAGGTTTGCAGAGAACCTTGGTCTCGGAAAAGACAATTTCATGAGAGCCCACCGAGTTGTAGCAATGATCGGCCACGGCAGAAGAATCAGTTCTGCCGTGTTTCAGATCTGACTTGTGCTCGCGGACACGATCAGAAACATGACGTTTCGTTTCTCCAATGTAGCAATCACCACAAATGCAACTCAATTTGTAGACTCCAGGATACTGTAAGTCAGGAACGACATCCTTCACAGATGGAATCAGATCACGGATTTTATGCACTGTACTGAATCGGACTTGGATCTTATGTTTGTTTAGAATTTTGGAGATCTTTTTGGTCACGCCAGCTATGTATGGTAACGTGATGGTTTTGGTCGGAGTTTCATGTGGCTGTTTCTGTGTGGTGGGAGAGACAGCTTGGCGGATAGTACGGTCAGAGTATCCGTTCATCCTGAGGGCCCGATGTACATGTCTTAATCCCACCACCACCCATCTCAAAAGAACTCTCTCATCAAAACGCTATACCACAGAGCACATGGCATTTCTGACAAACACCACCTGACCGGTGAATTAAGACATGTACATCGGGCCCTCAGGATGAACGGATACTCTGACCGTACTATCCGCCAAGCTGTCTCTCCCACCACACAGAAATAGCCACATGAAACTCCGACCAAAACCATCACGTTACCATACATAGCTGGCGTGACCAAAAAGATCTCCAAAATTCTAAACAAACATAAGATCCAAGTCCGATTCAGTACAGTGCATAAAATCCGTGATCTGATTCCATCTGTGAAGGATGTCGTTCCTGACTTACAGTATCCTGGAGTCTACAAATTGAGTTGCATTTGTGGTGATTGCTACATTGGAGAAACGAAACGTCATGTTTCTGATCGTGTCCGCGAGCACAAGTCAGATCTGAAACACGGCAGAACTGATTCTTCTGCCGTGGCCGATCATTGCTACAACTCGGTGGGCTCTCATGAAATTGTCTTTTCCGAGACCAAGGTTCTCTGCAAACCTCCCGGCTACCATCAAAGGTTTGTACACGAAGCCATACAAATATACAAACACAGACATAATTTCAACCGTGATGATGGGTACAAACTTAGTAATCATTGGAAAGATGTTATCAACCACGCAAAAAAGACTTAATCACAAATGTTTTGGACCATCTTATCTGACAGGCACTATTTTACTGTACTTTACCGAGTGTTAACATCCCCAGTTATTTTAACAGTACTCTCTTCATTGTTCAGCCAGCATTGGTATAAACATGGGCATTTTCGTTCTTTTGTCTATCATGTGTATCAGACCCCCCCTCCCCCTCTCTCTCCATTGTGTTGGCGTGTGCAGTAATTGGCCGCTTGCGCACAAGCGCTTCCACGTCCGTCGCCCACCCTTTTGGCCTCGCCCCCCCCCCGCCCCCCCCTCCCTCCCGATACGTTCCATTCATTGGCTACCATAGTCTGATGAGCTCCCCCTAAGTTTGTACCCATCATCATTTTCGTTCTTTTGTCTATCATGTGTATTAGACCTCCCCTCCTCCTCTCTGCCCATTGTGTTGGCGGGTGCAGTGGCTAGCCGCTTGCGCACAATCGCTCCATTGTGTTGGCGTGTGCAGTAATTGGCCGCTTGCGCACAAGCGCTTCCACGTCCATCGCCCACCCTTTTGGTCTCGCCCCCCCTCCCTCCCGATACGTTCCTTTCATTGGCTACCATAGTCTGATGAGCTCCCCCCTCCCTCTCCCTCCCCCCTCAACTCGCTTTTAAGGGATTACATCTTGAATCATTGCCTCACTTGATACAGCTAATCTGGCTGTGACGGTCCCACCTGATGACGGAGACTTGTGTTGCCTCCGAAACGTCGTGATTTTTGTTTTTATTTTATTTTACTTTCTACGTGACTTTACCGAAAAAACCTAAGAAGATATTGTAGTGTATTAGTGTATTGTAGTGGTGTTAGTGTATTGTAGTGTATTAGTGTATTGTAGTGGTATTAGTGCATTGTAGTGTATTAGTGTATTGTAGTGGTGTTAGTGTCTTGTAGTGTATTAGTGTATTGTAGTGTATTAGTGTATTGTAGTGTATTAGTGTATTGTAGTGTATTAGTGTATTGTAGTGTATTAGTGTAATGTAGTGGTATTAGTGTATTGTAGTGTATTAGTGTATTGTAGTGGTGTTAGTGTATTGTAGTGTATTAGTGTATTGTAGTGGTGTTAGTGTATTGTAGTGTATTAGTGTATTGTAGTGTATTAGTGTATTGTAGTGTATTAGTGTAATGCAGTGGTATTCGTGTATTGTTGTGGTGTTAGTGTATTGTAGTGGTATTAGTGTATTGTAGTGTATTAGTTTATTGTAGTGTATTAGTGTATTGTAGTGTATTAGTGTATTGTAGTGGTGTTAGTGTATTGTAGTGGTATTAGTGTATTGTAGTGGTATTAGTGTATTGTAGTGTATTAGTGTATTGTAGTGTATTAGTGTATTGTAGTGTTTTAGTGTATTGTAGTAGTATTAGTGTATTGTAGTGTATTAGTGTATTGTAGTGGTATTAGTGTATTGTAGTGGTATTAGTGTATTGTAGTGGTATTAGTGTATTGTAGTGGTGTTAGTGTATTGTAGTGGTATTAGTGTATTGTAGTGGTATTAGTGTATTGTAGTGTATTAGTGTATTGTAGTGTATTAGTGTATTGTAGTGTATTAGTGTATTGTAGTTTTGTTAGTGTATTGTAGTGTATTAGTGTATTGTAGTGTATTAGTGTATTGTAGTGTATTAGTGTATTGTAGTGTATTAGTGTATTGTAGTAGTATTAGTGTATTGTAGTGTATTAGTGTATTGTAGTGTATTAGTGTATTGTAGTGTATTAGTGTATTGTAGTGTATTAGTGTATTGTAGTTTTGTTAGTGTATTGTAGTGTATTAGTGTATTGTAGTGTATTAGTGTATTGTAGTGTATTAGTGTATTGTAGTGTATTAGTGTATTGTAGTAGTATTAGTGTATTGTAGTGTATTAGTGTATTGTAGTGTATTAGTGTATTGTAGTGTTGTTAGTGTATTGTAGTGTATTAGTGTATTGTAGTGTATTAGTGTATTGTAGTGGTATTAGTGTATTGTAGTGGTATTAGTGTATTGTAGTGGTATTAGTGTATTGTAGTGTATTAGTGTATTGTAGTGGTATTAGTGTATTGTAGTGTATTAGTGTATTGTAGTGTATTAGTGTATTGTAGTGGTGTTAGTGTATTGTAGTGGTGTTAGTGTATTGTAGTGGTGTTAGTGTATTGTAGTGGTATTTGTGTATTGTAGTGTATTAGTGTATTGTAGTGTATTAATGTATTGTCGTGGTGTTAGTGTATTGTCGTGGTGTTAGTGTATTGTAGTGTATTAGTGTATTGTAGTAGTATTAGTGTATTGTAGTGTATTAGTGTATTGTAGTGTATTAGTGTATTGTAGTGGTGTTAGTGTATTGTAGTGTATTAGTGTATTGTACTGCTATTAGGGTATTGTATCGATATTGTCTATAACAGCAATATTTGTGTATTTTAGTAATATTAGTCCATTGTATTGCAGCTAATTCTGTATACTGTATTGTAGTGAAATGAGTTCATTGTCTTTTAGCGAAGTGATATAAACGTATTGTTTCGTACCTATGTTATCATATTGTATTGATATTATTGTATTATATTGTACCAATGTTAGTGTATTGTAGTGATATTAGTATATGTTCTATAGTAGCGATATTAGTGTGTTTTACTGGAGTGATCATATTGTATAGTAGTGATAATACAGTTTTGCATTGTAGTGATATTAGTGTATTGCAATGTTGTGATATTCGAGGTTTATATACAAAAATCTAAATATTGCATCAAAATCCTAAATGTAGGATGTTTAAAAAAAATTTAACCTTCTTTTCGGATTAATCCGAAAATGTGACGTCAACGTACGTGACGTCACAAGCGGCCATTGACTCACGTGCTTCTGGGAAAGACGCCGATCACGTTGCTAAAATGATCGATTTGACAATCACTGTTCCTTAGAGAAGTATTGTTGAACCGATGGGTACACCTTTTTGTGCACGGATACAAAAGTACGATGATTACATTTCGGAACAATATGAACGCGATTGAATGTAACGCGCGGACGGTGGAGGGGGCACAAAAGTGAAAACACGAAACTGAACCCCACAATTTCGGCCTAAAAATCGCCACCCCCACCGCCCACAACAACAACAAAAATCCGATTTCTGGCAATAAATGACACCGATTCTCATCACAACATCTCTCGTGCATCATGAGTCCTATTGCTGCCGTACGCCTGAGGTGCAGTGCAGTCACCCCGAGTGCAGGCCGTGGTCGCACCGGCCACTCGAGCTGTGGTAGTTCTAGAGTATCGCTGTCTTAGTGCGGCCCCTTTCCGTCGATCCACTGCTGGATGAGGCCATCCCCACACCTCGCTGGGCCGCGAGAGACATTTGACCACGGGCGTCGTCCTTCCAGCGGGCGGCGACGTACGGTGCGACAAGAAGTCCAACGCAGCGCGGTCACGGTGGTGACGGTGGTGGTGGCGGTGGTCACGTGGTGACGGTGGTGACGGTAGTCACGGTGGTGACGGTGGTGGTGGCGGTGGTCACGTGGTGACGGTGGTGACGGTGGTGGTGGCGGTGGTCACGGTGGTCACGTGGTGACGGTGGTGGCGGTGGTGGTGGCGGTGGTCACGTGGTGACGGTGGTGGTGGTGACGGTGGTGGTGGCGGTGGTCACGTGGTGACGGTGGTGGCGGTGATGGTGGCGGTGGTGGTGACGGTGGTCACGTGGTGACGGTGGTCCCATGCGGCCCCCTCCCTGTCCCCTGCACAGCGGCTCTCGGATTCGTCCTGCGACTCGCTCCGTCAGTCGCGTTGCGTCGTGGACAACGGGGGGAGTTGTACTGCGGTACCCACACGATCGTGCTGTATGGTGCTGCGAGTGTACGTACCCGCAGTACTGATTGTGTACACACCTGCAGTACTAATTGTGTACTTACCTGTAGTACTAATTGTGTACGCACAGCAGCAGTACTAATTGTGTAAGTACCTGCAGTACTAATTGTGTTCTTACCTACAGTACTAATTGTGTACGTACCGCAGCCGTACTAATTGTGTACTTACCTGCAGTACTGATTGTGTACTTACACACATTACTAATTGTGTAAGTACCCACAGTACTGATTGTGTACATACCACATTACTAATTGTGTATGTGCTGCAGTACTAATTGTGTACATACCACAGTGCCAATTGTGTACTTACCTGCAGTACTGATTGTGTAAGCACCCACGTTACTAATTGTGTACTTGCCCACAGTACTAATTGTGTACATACCACAGTACTAATTGTGTACTTACCTGCAGTACTGACTGTGTAAGTACCCACATTACTAATTGTGTAAGTACCCACAGTACTGATTGTGTACTTACCACAGTACTGATTGTGTAAGCACCCACAGTACTGATTGCGTACTTACCACAGTACTGATTGTGTACTTACCTGCAGTACTGATTGTGTAAGTACCCACAGTACTGATTGTGTACAAACCACAGTACTGATTGTGTACGTACGGCAGCAGTGCTACTGCCATTGTTTCACGGTGACATCACGAGGCGCTGGTACGGGGGGTGTGGGGGGGGGACATTGTGCGGGCGAGAGTCATTGACGTCCGCTACTTAACCCGCTGGTTAGGGGAGTCTATTGGGATTCATGATCTCGTCCTTTTTTAACGTGAACGAGCCGCGCTACCGTTGACAACAGCCACCACGGAGCCGCGGGCGTCCGCGGCCCTGGGCGAGTCTCAAGACTCCCCGTGCGAGGAGGGTCCTGCCACGTACTACAACAACAATAATAACGATAACGATGATGATGTTGATGTTGGAGCTTTACCACAATTGTCGGGAATTACTGTAATCGACTCGCACGTCATTACTATCATCAGCATCATCAACAAAAACGACGATTGTCATCAAACAAATTCAACACGTCCATCAATACCACTGTGTGACCTTAAAATCAAATGAAGCTATATAATAGGCGGCGTTTCGGGCATTTACCCTTCTTCATTGCACGTTGTATATGTTGCGTTCGTGTAAAGGCAGCGCTGGTGAGAAACGCGTCGAGTGGTCTCGTTGGTTGTGCACCAGCGCAGCAGCAACAGCAGATAGAGCTTCACACTTCAACTGCGAATCACCATCACGGTCACAGAGACGAAGATCTCCCGTATAGCCCCAACAGACTACTGGGGCAAGTGCTGTCGTCAGCGAGTAGCACCTGTGAAGGCCGACACGGCAACACGTGCGGGCGGGTGGCCAGCGCCACGCCCGGCCGCCTTTGTCTCCCCCAGTGGCGATGTTTACGCACGGCACCAGGTGCTCATTTGAGACTCGAGGGGAGGCCCCGGACGGGTTGACACGCAGTACTCGTCACTGGTGTTGGCCCTGAGCGCGAATCGAATTTGGATCGCCGGGTTTCCTAGCAGAGTGCGCTAACCGCTGCACTACCGCTCCCCACGCGACTTACATCACCCCCATCAGCCCCATGTCGCATGTGCATGCATGTTCATATATATATACACACACGTGTGTCAGCGTGTGTTAGCGTGTGAGTGAATATTCAAACCACTCCTGCGCCTTTGTTAGGTCGACTCAGCATCGAATAAACTCCTGGTGTGGTGTGAAAACACGAGCACTGGGGAGACAAAGGCAGCCGGGCGTGGTGCTGTCCACCCATCTCCTCGTGTGCCTCTCCCGCATGCATCAGTAGGTGCTCACAAAGGGATCTGTATACGTGCGGTATGTATCCGTGACTTTCCACGAATGAGAGTTTGGCTATCAGGGGAGATGGCATCTCGACAAATAATCATCCGCGCCGGTCAATAAACAAACCTACTTGCTGTACTGTTGGGAGTCACTAATGCGAATTAAATCTCAATGTGAAGAGGGTGCGGGTCGCAGGGAGAGAGAGGAGGGCGCGATGCTGTCACTGATTCATTCGCAAAGTGCTGAGAAGATTTGGCCACTCATGTGCAAATTGAGCGTGAGCATTCACACGCTAATTTACACAAAGACAAAGATCCCCCGGATAGCATGCCCTGACTGTTGGGGCAAGTGCTGTTAGCGAGCAGCATCTATGATGGTCAGTATGGAACACGAGGAGGTGGGGTGGCCAACACCACGGCTGGACGCCTTTGTCTCCCCAGTGGTCATGTTTGCACACGCACACCGCGCCAGGAACTCACTTAAGGCTGAGTCCACCTATAGGAGACCAGTTTTGGTGTTGGTCACTGACGTTAACCGTGTGTATACGTGTGTGAGTGTGTGTGAGTGTGTGAGTGTGTGAGTGTGTGTGAGTGTGTGTGTTGGTGCATGTGTGTTATGGGGGGAACGCGCTTACCGCTGCGCTACGAACCCGGCGACCCGAGTTCGATTCCCGCTCACGGTCAACACCGGTGACGATTATCTGAACCGGTGCTGGGCCTCCCCTAGGTCGACTCAGCTTCGAGTGAGTACCTGCTGTCGTGTTTGTTAAAACATCGTCACGAGGGACACAAAGGCGGCCGGGAGTGGTCCTGGTCACTCACCCCATCGTGTGCTATGTTGGCTCACCTAACAGCACTTGTCCCAACAGTCTCGTAAGGCTATATTGGAGATCTTTGTACCTTTGTCTTTGTTATGAGGTGCACACGTGTGTATGCTCTACACACGTGTGGCTACGCGTCTACATGTATGTCGGTGGTGTTAAACGACAAACGCTGAACCGGTAACCGTTATCAATTAGTGACAGTCAGGAAGCGGGAATGTGATGCTCCGTACAAACGGCACGGCGGCCCAAGTCACCGCGTGTCACTTCTCTGCTTCCAGTCTCGTAGCTAGAAGGTAAAGGCGCAGCCCTGCAAGTTGCCTGCCCACGCCTCCACTTTGAACTAGTGAAGGAGTGGGTGCACCCACACTCGACCCCGTTTACACTGCGGGGGGGGGGGGGGGGGGCGATGGAGGGGGGGGGGGGCGGAGCGGGGGGGGATTTGATGAATTGGCAACTCCGATTGAGCTGCCACGCCAGGAGATCGCACAGGGCAGCCTCCACTGTGGTTGCTGGATGGCTTCGTTCTTGTCAGATGTCCCCTTTTAACCGGACATCGCCAAGACCACCACCACCACGTTCCTCCCTCCTCCTCCTGCTCCTCTTCCTCCTCGGCGTAGCGAGTCTAAGCGGTGGCGCCGTGTGGCTCGCTTGCATCGCGTGAACCCGCCCAGGCGACCTACCACCGACGACGACGTTCGACTCCCGGCGGCACGTGATGACATCGGAACCGGTCCTGGCCCTAAGCCCCTGCGGCCACCATCTGCTCGTGGTGACCGACGCGGCGTGCAGAGGCCCTCGTCCAGCGGTGGATTGTCTCGGCGCGCTGCGACACGAACACCGGTGTAGGAAGGCGTGGGGGCGACGTGGGAAGGGTTCGCGTTCTGTTTACAAGTGTTCAGGGATCGCCACATGCCGTGGTGATGGCGCGTGTGAGTGTGTTTGTGTGTGTGTGAGTGATTGTGTGAGTGTGTGAGTGTGTGTGAGTGAGTGTGTGAGTGATTGTGTGAGTGAGTGTGTGTGTGAGTGTGTGAGTGTGAGTGATTGTGTGAGTGTGTGTGAGTGAGTGTGTGTGTGAGTGTGTGAGTGTGAGTGAGTGTGTGTGTGTGAGTGTGCACGTGTTCACCAGAGCGGCGGTGTAGCGGTGAGCGCGCTGCGCTACGAACCTGGCCACCCGGGTTCGATTCCCGCTCACGGTCAACCTCGGTGACGATTATCTGAACCGGTCCTGGGCCTCCCCTAAGTCGACTCGGCCTCAAATGAGTACCTGGTGCGATGTGTAGGAAACATCGCCACTAGGGAGACAAAGACGGCCGGGCGTGGTGCTGGAGACCCACCCAGCCACCCCCTCGTGCAGTTCCGGCCTTCAAAGGGTCACTCCACTCGCTAGCAGCACTTACCCCGACAGTCTGTTAGAGGCTATACGGGGGATCTTTGTCTTTCGCGTGCAGCGCTCTGGACATTTGCCAAGTCAGCGGAGCGCGTTATGTTTGTCTGGGGAGCATTTCACTCCGAGGGGATCTGCACGCCCCGATCAACAAGTCAGGGCCCCTGTCACGGGGGGTGGGGGGGGGTCCCCCGAGACGCGGGGAGGTCACCCGGGGGAGTTTGCGTCGACCGCCCCGCTCCATTGAGACGCGGCTGAATATTTAACAAGCGTTAAACACTCCCCATTGTTACAGTGGCGGGGTGCTGCGGCCCCCCCCTCCCTTCACCCGCCCCCCTCCCCCGAGTGTCGTGGTGTCAAGCACCACGCACTGGACAAGGCCGGCAAGTGGGGACACAATGGGGCCCAGCCCGCCCCCACCCCGCCGCATCGGCTCCGCCCAGAGGCGGGTTGACGCGTGGGTAACTTGCCAAACTCTCCCCAGGCATCTGTCCAGTGTGGAAGAGTAGACCAAACACCTTCTGCGGCGGGCGCTCTCGAGCTGCCTCGTGCTGAAGGTTGCGCCTTCACCCGTCAGCAATGGAAATGCGTGCCCAATGGTGGTGATGATGGTGGTGATCACCATCAGCCATGGTCAAGCGACTGCTGGATGAAGGCTTCAAGAACAACAATAACGAAGTGCTGGCGCGCACGTGGATGGAGGTGGTGTAACAGCGAGCCAGGGGGTGGCGAAGTGGCCTCTGAACTCGGCCACCTGAGTTCGATCCCAGGCCACGGCTAACATCAGTGACGAGGTGTAGGTCCTAGTAAGCACCACTTTATTTTTCAACCGGCACTGACCAGCGTGGTGAAGTATGGCCAAACACCCCCTTGACTGAAAGGCCAATGGACGTTCGACTGCCAGTCACGGCGCGCATCAGTGGCGATCGACCCAACCCCCATGGCCGACGCGGCGAGCGGAGGCCCTCATCAAGCAGTGGCATTGACAATGGTGCCACGGCCGCGCGTTTGGCTGCTCGTTGTCAATGTAATATTATAAAACACAAACTGTGTTTTCTTAACCTTGACAAAGCAAACACCTGTGTGTGTGTGTGACCATCGGAATGTGGAATTCAGTCCGCAAACGCGCCTCCTGTAAACAGCTCCAACGAGGCCGACTAAAACTTAAACACGTAGTAAGTAAGCTTTCGCGACCGATATCACCCATAATAGAGGTTATTGGGTTAGATCGCGTAAAAAAATATATAAATATATTTAGATCGCGTAAACATAAATATATTGACGCGACCTAACCCAAAAACCTCTATTATGGATAATTCACTACTGCCACGGGAATGTGGAATGTCCACCGCTTTGGCCTCGAGGGCAATCAATGCCTGCCTAGCACAAGAGGGTGGGTTACCACAATAAGAAGGAGAGACATTTTTTCTTTCAAATTTGGTTTAATAAAACAAACTCAATATTTTCAAGGGCCGCCGCAATGCGCTGCAGTGAATGCGAGACGCTGGCGGTGTTCCTCAATAAATAATCACCACGAAGCAGCAGCAGCTCCTTAGAGAGCCGCGTGCTGCTCCAGAGAAGCAGCTTGTCGACCCCTGGGCCTGGAGAGAGGTTGGGGGGCAGGAGGGGGGGGCGACCGCCTTTGATTCGCTCTGAGTATTCGTTAAAGGAACGGACAATGAACCGAGGGTGTTAGCGCCAGCGATCGGGGTCCAGGGATCGCGACCGTGAGTTGCCACGTGACGGCTGGTCCGGGTGCAGCGGTGGGTGGCTGTAGCTGTGCCAGGCCGTGCCAGGCGGGGCACCAGGGCCATCGATCCGCGATTGAAGGCGGCGTCAGATTCCCTCACCCCGCCACCCACACCCACAACGCGCACGCGCGCACGTTTATGCACACACTGTAGCACACGCAAATAGCCCCCGTATAGCCTTAACAGACTGTTGGGGCAAGTGCTGTTAGCGAGCACCTATGAATGGCGGCACGGGCACACGAGGGGGTGGGTGACCAGCACCGCGCCCGGTCGCCTTTGTCTCCCCAGTGGCGATGTTTACACAGCACACCAGGTACTCGTTTGAGGCTGAGTCGACCTAGGGGAGGCACATGGCCTGTTCGGATGAATTGTTGTGAGCGGGAATCGAATTCTGGTCGCCGGGTTCGTTAGGGCTGCGCGCTAACCGCGACACTACCTCTCCCTCACGCAATAACACGCACACACATTAGCTCGCCACCGCTACCCCCTCAACACACACACACCCTGACATACACACGTGAACGATCACACACGGACACACACACACAATCCTTACTCAAATGCGAACCGTCGACCACCCGCCCGCCCGCCCGCCCTCCGCGATCCATACAACACAATTATGCTCCTATCGATCCAATAACTTGGCCGCTTTATCGCTCAAACTACGACGCGTCTGGCTCGGCGCGCCGCGTGGCGGGGCCGGCTCCGAGCTCCGAGCTGCGAGCTCCGAACTCCGAGCAGCGAGCTGCGGGCTCCGAGCTCCGAGCTGCGAGCTCCGGGCTCGCCCTTGGCGGCGCTCGTTCTGTGCCGAGTAGAATTCGAGTGTTGGTGGAGAAGTCTGTTGCGGGGATGGGAGGGGGGGGGGCTCAGTGGTTAGCGCAACAATAACAAATATGATTGTGAGGTCGGCACTGTGTCGTCGTCACATGCACCATGAGTCACGGGTGAAATAAATTTATTTTTGTAGGATGGTACAGAAGAGAAAAGAGAGCCATGAAGTTCGCTATCCAAATCATTTGGTGGGAACCCACTGACCACTCAAGCAACTGCTACTTCTGCATGGTGGACCCTTCCAAACGTCGGACTGGCACGAATGCACCTGCTATCCTTCATCCATCGCCCCGGTGCCACACTGCCATGAGCTCCCCGTACCCACTCCTCCGCAGAGAGAGCAGCCGTCTTTAGAGGAGAACAGCAAGTCAGAGAGCGAGCAAGACGTTGTAGATCCAGATGACAATTTCAGAGGTGGAGCGGAGGAGAGAAACCCATACTACCTATACCAAAAAGACCTCAACGACTTGATCAGAGATCTTGGCCTCACCAAGTCCAATGCCGAGCTTTTGACATCTAGGCTCAAGCAGTGGAACTTGTTGGATGAAAGCGTGCAAGTCGCGGATCAGAGGAAGCGTCACCAACATTTTTGCAGCTTCTTCACCCGTCAAGATGGGCTCTGCTTCTGCCGCAGGAATGTGCTTGATTCATGTCGTTTTTTTCTGACTTTATGTGAACAAAAAAGACACAAATTCGCCCGTTTTCTCATTGAAAATAGGTACATTTCAAAATATCACTGTCCTGGTCGCAAAACTAAAGTTTGTGGAGTTTTATAGCCATTTTCTATACTTTCTAGGCATAGGCAATTACGAAATAACACTTACTACCCAGGAACAAAAATTGTGTTACATAGTGTAATCACCGTCATTATCGCCAAAGTTATTCTGAATGTGTTGTGGTGTGTTTGGCTTCAGAGTCGCATTCAAATCAAGGCACGACAGTGCTTAGTTTTTGTAAGATGTCCCCTTTAAACCTGACATTGCCAAGACCACCACCACCACGTTCCTCCTCCTGCTCCTCCTCCTCCTCGGCGTAGCGAGTCGAAGCGGTGGCGCCGTGTGGCTCGCTTGCATCGCGTGAACCCGCCCAGGCGACCCAACACCGACGACGACGTTCGACTCCCGGCGGCGCGCGATGACATCCGAACCGGTCCTGGGCCAACGACCCTGCGGCCACCATCTGCTGAGCCGCGCGGTCGGACGACGCAATCCCGTGGTGACCGACGCGGCGTGCAGAGGCCCTCGTCCAGCAGTGGATTGTCTCGGCGCTGTGATATGAACAAAGTGAACAAGTCTGTGGACTCGCGTAGAGGGAGTGCGGGCTGCAGGGGAAGGGTTAGCGTTCTGTTTTAAAGTGTTTAAGAAGGACGGACACATTCGGTGGTGATGGCATGTGTGTGTGTGTGTTAACGAGTGAAGGGGAGCGGTAGTGTCGTGGTCAGCGCGCTGCACTACAAACCCGGCCTCCCCAGTTCGACTCCCGCTCACGGCCAGTGACGATCATCTGAACCGGTCCTGGGTCTCCCCTATGTCGACTCAGCCTCAAATGAGTACCTGGTGCGGTGTGTAAAACATCGCCACTCGGGAGACAAAGGCGGCTGGGCGTGGTGCTGGCTACCCACCCCCTCGTGTGCGCTGCCGGCCTTCATAGGTGCTGCTCGCTAACAGCACTTGCCCCAAACAGTCGTCTAAAGGCGAGACGGGGGATCTTTGTCTTTGTGCGTGTGACATGGCGACACAACAGCACAAAGACCGCACCTGGCCCTTCATTCAGACCCGGTGCTCAGGTGTGGCTCCGCGTGCAGTCGAGGCTGCGTGCGTGTTTACCTGGACAAACACACCTGTGTGCCCACAGCAGCAGCAGCAGCAGCATCGTCACCGAGACACGATGACCTCACGCGACCCAGGTTTGACCCCGGCCCCGTGTACCCGTCGCCACCGCCCACCTGTGCAGGCGTGAAGGCCGCAGGGCCGCCGTGTACCAGTTAACTTCGAAGGCTTTGGTAGATAACGACTCATTCAGTCAGGAGTCGTCACCTCCTGCTCACTCTGCTATCGCTACTGCCAAGGTTACTGCCCCCGTGAACCTCACCGCCTGATGGCTGCACCCACCCCGTGGTGAGAGGTCTCTAGCAGAGTCCCACTGTGTCGTCACATCCACCACCACCACCATCACCACACTGTGTTCAACCACCACCACTACCACCACCACACTGTGTTCAACCACCACCACCACTACCACCACCACTACCACCACACTGTGTTCAACCACGACCACTACCACCACCACCACACTGTGTTCAACCACTACCACCACCACCACCACACTGTGTTCAACCACCGCCACCCACCACTTCCCTGTAAAACGCTTCGATTTACGTCGTTTCGATTGTCGTCGTCGAACATTTCAGGAACGCGTCCCCGACGTAAACCGGGGTATTACCTTTGCTTGGGCGTCTGTGAATATGAGCTTCATAGCTCATCGGATTCCTCCTCCTCCAGTATAAACGCATATTCTGACAATCGGGTAAATCCGTGTGGGAGAGCGCGAGAGAATCCATGCATATGCATGATTGATCTTCCTTGGTTTTTTTGAAAATATTTTTTAAATCTGAGTCCGCACTGCTCTCAACGAGGGAACTCACGGGAAACGTTCCGCCCTGGTCTCTTTAATGCGAGCTGCTGCAAATCCATAAAAAAAAATCAGCCGCTTACAGAAGACGAATCAATAACGACCACTGCCGCGGAGGTGACTTCTCACCAGCTACTTGCGGGCTCGCTGCAATTACTTGAAGACACAAATCACAACATCAGACAGCTGTTATAAAAATTACTGACACAAACACGCGCACACACACACACGCACACACACACACGTACACACACACACACACTAAATCGCACACAAAGATCCCCCGAATAGCCTTAACATACTGTTAGGGCAAGTGCTGTTAGCGAGTAGCACCTATATAGGCCTGCACGGCACACGAGGGGGTGGGTGGCCAGAACCACGCCCGACCGCCTTTGTCTCCCCAGTGGCGATATTTACACACCGCACCAGGTACTCATTTGAGGCTGAGTCGACCTAGGGCAGGTCCAGGACCGGTTCAGATGACTCCCACTGGTGTTGGTCGTGAGCGGGAATCGACCTCGGATCGCCGGGTTCGTAGCGCAGGGCGCTAGCCGCTACAACAACAACCTCCACTCGCCACGGAGTGGCGATGACGTCACCGCGGCGCTTGTGCCAGGCTACGTGCACATTAAGGCCACGTGAAGTGTCGAAAGCCCGCTGGCAGGAGGACACGAGACAGACCCAGCAGGTGCCACGGTTTGACTGACTGAGATGACTGGCCGATGCACCGCCTGTGCCCCCTACTGTGCCACCTTGCTGCGTTTTAGGCACCCGGCGCTCCGCTCGTTGTTGTGAGCGTCGCTCATCTGCGCTCCGTTGTTGCTGGAGGGCGACTGCCCCCAATTGCCCAGTAGCATCCTTCACGAGTCTCCTCCACACCAGCATGAAGACAAACACAATCACACCCGCACACACACACACACCCACACACACACACCCACACACACCCACACACACACACCCACATCCACACACACACCCACACACCCGCACACACCCGCACACACACCCACACACCCGCACACACACACCCGCACACACACACACCGGCACACACACACACCCGCACACACACACACACACCGGCACACACACACACACACACCCGCACACACACACACACACACCCGCACACACACACACACACCCGCACACACACCCAAACACCCGCACACACACACACCCGCACACACACACACACACACCGGCACACACACACACCCGCACACACACATACCCACACACCCGCACACACACACACACCCGCACACACACCCACACACCCGCACACACACACACGCACACACCCGCACACACACCCACACACCCGCACACACACACACGCACACACCCGCACACACACACACACCCGCACACACACACACACACCCGCACACACACCCAAACACCCGCACACACACACACCCGCACACACACACACACACACCGGCACACACACACACCCGCACACACACATACCCACACACCCGCACACACACACACACCCGCACACACACCCACACACCCGCACACACACACACGCACACACCCGCACACACACCCACACACCCGCACACACACACACGCACACACCCGCACACACACACACACGTATCGATGCTGCTCCAGACGCGTGTGCGACGAGACACGCACACATCTCATAAATAATCCCGACTCCACATTGCACACTACGCACAACAATTGTAAAGATGTAGGCGCCACATTCGAGGTCTGGTTATGTTTACTTTCACCGCGAGACGAGGCGTTATTGGTTGTGGACAATGTTTGCCCTCTTGACGAGTACTCTTACCGATGTCTTACCAAGCCCGGCTCTGCTGATGAGGCACCGAAAGGCCGACGCCGCTTCTGAGTCTGCTTGCTTAAGCGACGGCGGTGCGAGACGTCAACTACCTCGCCCGGTGTTCGGGAGCTCGTGGGTTCGATCCCGACCCTGACGCCTGCTGTTGTATATTTGTAGTTTGCGTGTCTCTCTCACCGTGGTCGCGTGGAATTTTCTCTGGGTCCTCCGGGTTTCGCCTCCACAATTAGAATCAACATCACGCGTTCAGAGCATTGGGCTGCTCTACATTTCCACGTGATGATAAGCCACTTCGTTGAGCTATCATTTGTTGTGATCGCCAGGTCGCTTCCGAAAAAAGAGCTACATAGCTCAGTGGGCCTTACCTGGTAAAATAAAAAATAGTTAATCATCGTTGTTTTTTTACAGTTTAAAATATTGCTGGATAATATTGTTTCGGGAATGTGAACAGAGATATGTTTATGTATTTATACTTGGAGATTCGTGATGGAGTTTACTTGCCATGTGATTTCAGTTGTATTTGTTTGCTTCGTGGGCGTTACTTTACTTGTTTTTTTTTGGCATTTCAGTGACCACCGCGGCCACCCTTGCAAGTGTCGACTCCTCTATCCTGGACCCACGAGTTCGCACTCTGACCACGCAGAATCAACGTGATGCCACGGAAATAAATACATCGACGTTTGATTTCACCCGTCACGGTTCACGAGAGCGAGCGATCGATCAACATCCTCGTGGTGTTCCAGAAGTCCTTCGAGAGAGAGAGAGTTGCGGGCAATTTTTTGTCGCCGAAATTTTTTGATTGTCAAAAATTAACACTTTCGAATTTGGACCACGATAAAATTAATTGGCGTATTGGCGACTGGGTTCACGCATAGGGCAGGGGTCAGGCTGGAGGTCCCCGTTCCTTTGAATGCTATCGGTGAACCAAATAATTAGCCTCCCGTTGCGAATTATTTGGTGAATGGAGGGACTTCCCACGCCGTGTCGGTCACCGGGTTTCACCATACTTCAACACACTGGTCTGGCATGGGTTCGATCCCGACCCTGACGCCTGCCGTATATTTGCAGTTTGAATATCTCTTTCACTGTGGTCAAGTGGGTTTTTCTTCGGGTCCTCCGTTTTTTCCCCTCCAGTATTTAGAAACACGCGTTTAGATGATTTGGCTGCTATGAATTTCCACGTGATAAGCCACTTCGTTGAGCTATCATTTGTGGCCAGGTCGTTGAAAAAAAAACCCAGCTATACAGCTCAATCGGCCTTACCTGGTAAGAAAAAAAAATTGTTTAGCTTTTTATATAGACATACATACATAGATACGCACACAACAGACGGTCGAAATGGTAGTGAGCAGCACCTATGGAGGCAGGACACGACACACAAGCTCCGTGTTTGTGAAGCAGGCCTCTTGTGTCAGTGATTGCACATTTGAGGCTGAGTCGAGCTGAAGGAGGCGCGATGTGGAATCGAACTCGGGTGTCCTGAGCTCGCTGCCGCTGCCACGTTCCATCGCGCACAGCGACAAAGACCACCCGGCAGGCTGTCGGGGCGAGTGCCGTGAGAGAGCAGCACCTGTGAAGGCCGGAATGCTACACGAGGGGGTGGGTGGCCAGCACCACGCACGGCCGTCTTTGTCTCCCCGGTGGCGATGTTTACACACCACGCCGGGTAACTCATTTGAGGCTGAGTCGACCTAGGGGACGGCCCATGACCGGTTCGGATAATCGTCACTGCTGTTGGCCGCGAGCGGGAATCGAAGTTGGGCTGCCAGGTTCGTAGTGCGGCGCTTTAACCCCAACACTACATGCATACACACCCACACACACAAAGACACACACACAAAGACACACACACACAAAGACGCACACACAAAGACACACACACACAAAGACACGCACACATACACAAAGACACACACACAAACACACAAAGACACACACACAAAGACACACACACAAAGACACACACACAAAGACACACAAAAGACACACACACACAAAGACACACACACACACAAAGACACACACACAAAGGCACACATACACAAACACACACACACACAAAGACACGCACACACAAAGACACACACACACAAAGACACACACACACACACAAGCGCATGCATACTCACCCACACACACACACTCCCCGCCTCTCTCTCACACACACACACATGCCATATAAATCATAACAAGTGCGCATTTAACACTGCAAGCAATAAGAGCCATCTGCGAGCCCATAAACACGGTGGAGTTGGGACCCATTGGCAGGCGACGGGCAGAGGCTGCATCGTCCCCGCGGGACGGATGGGGAGGGTGGTGGTGGCCAGGGATGGCGGCACGCGTCTTGCCTGCACCCCACGCACATCATCGCACACGCGCCTCTCGCGACGAGGGCAACCTGAGCGTCGACAGGGTCACTCGCTCGATGTCGATTACACGCCACAGCCACCGCGCACTCATTGTAAGACCCGAGCCCAGCGCGTGGAAGTCCAGGACCCATTCTGACTCGGTCCGCCAATTGATGTCGCCCGAGGCCCCGTGAGGAGCTCGTGGCCGCTGGGCCCCGTGCGCTCGCCGCCGCAGCGCGGCCACATCGAGTGGCGCCTCACGTGCTCACGCGCGCGTGCGCGTGTGCACGCGCACGCGCACGTGCTACTCGGCCCCAACAGCCTTGCTGAGGCTACACCGGGGGCATCTTGTCTTTGTGTGTGTGTGTGTCTTTGTGTGTGTGTGTCTTTGTGTGTGTCTTTGTGTGTGTGTCTTTGTGTGTATTGTTGTGTGTGTGTCTTTGTGTGTGTCTTTGTGAGTGTCTTTGTGTGTGTGTGTGTCTTTGTGTGTATCTTTGTGTGTGTGTATGTGTGTGTCTTTGTGTGTGTGTCTGTGTGTGCCTTTGTGTGCATTTTTGTGTGTGTGTCTTTGTGTGTGTGTATTTGTGTGTATCTTTGTGTGTGTGTCTTTGTGTGTGTGTGTCTTTGTGTGTGTGTGTCTTTGTGTGTATCTTTGTGTGTGTGTCTTTGTGTGTGTGTCTTTGTGAGTGTCTTTGTGAGTGTGTGTCTTTGTGTGTGTGTCTTTGTGTGTGTGTCTGTGTGTGTCTTTGTGTGTGTGTCTGTGTGTGTCTTTGTGTGTGTGTCTTTGCGTGTATTTTTGTGTGTGTGTCTTTGTGTATGTGTGTATTTGTGTGTATCTTTGTGTGTGTGTCTTTGTGTGTGTGTCTTTGTGTGTATCTTTGTGTGTGTGTCTTTGTGTCTTTGTGTGTATTTTTGTGTGTGTGTCTTTGTGTGTGTGTGTTTGTGTGTATCTTTGTGTGTGTGTCTTTGTGTGTGTGTGTCTTTGTGTGTGTGTGTTTGTGAGTGTCTTTGTGAGTGTGTGTCTTTGTGTGCGTGTCTTTGTGTGTGTGTATGTGTGTGTCTTTGTGTGTGTGTCTGTGTGTGTCTTTGTGTGTGTGTCTTTGCGTGTATTTTTGTGTGTGTGTCTTTGTGTATGTGTGTATTTGTGTGTATCTTTGTGTGTGTGTCTTTGTGTGTGTGTCTTTGTGTGTATCTTTGTGTGTGTGTCTTTGTGTCTTTGTGTGTATTTTTGTGTGTGTGTCTTTGTGTGTGTGTGTTTGTGTGTATCTTTGTGTGTGTGTCTTTGTGTGTGTGTGTCTTTGTGTGTGTGTGTTTGTGAGTGTCTTTGTGAGTGTGTGTCTTTGTGTGCGTGTCTTTGTGTGTGTGTATGTGTGTGTCTTTGTGTGTGTGTCTGTGTGTGTCTTTGTGTGTGTGTCTTTGCGTGTATTTTTGTGTGTGTGTCTTTGTGTATGTGTGTATTTGTGTGTATCTTTGTGTGTGTGTCTTTGTGTGTGTGTCTTTGTGTGTATCTTTGTGTGTGTGTGTCTTTGTGTCTTTGTGTGTATTTTTGTGTGTGTGTCGTTGTGTGTGTGTGTGTGAAAAACCATTGCGGATGGCCACGTGGAATGTTCGAACGCTCACTGCGGAGGAGAGGCTGCCACTCCTCTGTCGGGAGCTGGACTGGTACCGCCTGGATCTCTGTGGCATTCAGGAGGTCCGGTGGACCGGTTCTGGCTCCTGCCACCATGAGGGGTGGACAGTCCTCTACTCGGGGCAGGAGACTGCCAAACAACAGGGTGTGGCTCTTCTTCTGAACAAAAGAATGAAGGGGGCGTGGGAGCGTGGCGGTGAGGTATGGGAAGCTGTAAGCCCCAGGATACTTTGGGCTCGCCTTCCCATCAACCAGAGGCGAGGAGTGGTGGTCGTGGTAACTTATGCCCCCACCGAAGACGAACATCCGTGGAGGGATGCAGGCAAAGCCGATGAGTCAGACGCTTTCTATGACCTCCTGTCACAGGTGCTGGCTAAAGTGGCCACTCGGGACAGAGTCATCTTGTTGGGTGACTTCAATGCCC
Source organism: Lampetra planeri (assembly GCF_965212315.1). Taxonomy (NCBI): domain Eukaryota; kingdom Metazoa; phylum Chordata; class Hyperoartia; order Petromyzontiformes; family Petromyzontidae; genus Lampetra; species Lampetra planeri. The sequence continues at coordinate 1,737,974 of NC_136157.1, forward strand.
GAGTTGGTCATGATGCTGGCACCTGGTCTGGAGTGATTGGAAGGCATGGGCAAGATCAGCTCAATAACAACGGTAGGAGGCTGCTAGATTTTTGTGCAGCCCATGGGCTTGTAATTACCAACACGCTCTTCCGGCATCGGCGCATCCACACAACATCATGGATGCATGCCGGGTCCAAGCAAGAACATCTGCTGGACTACATAGTGACGGACCAGCGGATGCGAGCCCATGTCCTTGACACCAGGACCTACCGTGGAGCTGATCTGCCCTCTGACCATCGACTAGTCATCTGTAAGATGCGCCTGCCATTTTTCCACTCCGGTGGTGGGTGTACACCCAGGACCCAATTCCAACCAAAAGTGGCCTGGTCTCAGCTAGCTGATGAAAGTTGCAAGCGAGAATTTCATCATTGCTTGCAGCTGGGGTTGGCATCGTCCCCCACTCCACCTGATGTCGAGGGTAAATGGGCGAGGTTTAAGACTGTGACTCATGCAGCTGCAATGGCTGCTTTGGGTACGCGGTCCAGACCTCCCCAGAAACCCTGGCTGACGGAGGAGGTGTTCAGGTTAATTGAGAAAAAGCGACAGGCCCACTCTCATCGCCTACAGCATCCCACGTCAGAGAATGAGGAGGTTTACCGCAGCCTTCGCTCGGAGGTTCGGAGAGCCGTAAGGCGCTGTAAGGATGGGTGGTGGTCGCGGGTTGCTGAGGAGATGGAGTCTGCCTCAGTGGCCCGCGATCACAAATCACTATTTAACTCCATCAAAAAAGTAACCTGCAGCGCCACACCTATTACCATCATTAGAGGAAAAAACGGTGATCCAATCTCCGACCCCCAGGAACAGGTTTGCAGATTTGCTGAGCATTTCTGTGAGGTCCTGGGGGAGGGAAAATCTCTCAGCCAGGAAAACATCATGGCACAAAGTGGGGATAACCCTGCTGAGGCTGCGGTGCCTCAAATATTGGAAGAGGTCACCCCCTGTGAGTGGCTGGCTGAGGTACCAGCTGTTGAGGAAGTACTGAGGGCGATCCGGAGTCTGAGACCAGGGAAGGCACCGGGCAGAGATGATCTCCCAAGCGAAATGCTGAGGGAGGGTGGCGTTTGTGCACAGACTGCCCTATATGACATCATAACAACAGTCTGGACCACTGGACGGGTTCCGCAGGACTGGAAGGATGCCCTGGTGGTCCCCCTCTTTAAGAAGGGGGACCGTACCGACTGTAACAACTACAGGGGCATCTCACTCCTCAGTGTGCCGGGTAAGGTCCTGGCAAGGATTATTCAACATCGCCTTGCTAGGCACGCTGAGGAGAGGCTTGCGGAGCCCCAATGCGGTTTCAGGAAAGGGCGGTCCTGCACAGATGCCATATTTTCTGTCCGTCTGCTACAGCAGAGGTGTAGGGAATTCCAAAAAGACCTACATCTCTGCTTTATTGACCTGGTCAAGGCCTATGATACCATCAGTAGGACTGGGCTCTGGGTTGTTCTTCGTGCTTTCGGAGTCCCTGACCCTCTGCTCACGATCATTAAGGACCTTCATGATGGTGAGCGGGCCCGGGTAAAACTACGTGGCCGGGAGTCGGAGCCTTTCCCTGTACACCTTGGGGTGCGACAGGGATGTCCTCTGGCTCCCACATTATTTAACATCTATTTCGACTGCGTAGTTCGTGAAGCCTTCAATAGCTGTACCGGGGGAATTACCATTTGGTACAGATATAATGGGAGGCTGATCGACGCCCGGGTGCGATCAAGGGATGGCTCCCTATTGGTCAACCACGTTATGTATGCCGATGATTTGGTAATAGCTGCTCATTCAGAAGAGGAGTTGGAGACGCTGCTGCTGAGACTGGAGTGTGCCACTAAGAGGTGGGGCCTTACCATCAGCCCCACCAAAACTAAGCACCTGCCTGGGTATTTTGTTCCATCGGGCACTCCACCCCCACAACTCCCAATCGGTAATGGGGCAGTTGTGGAGAGAGTGGAGAGTTTCCCATACCTGGGCAGTGTGCTTATGACCGGCTCCAGTTTATCAGCAGAGGTCTCACTACGAATCAGTCGAGCGGCAATATCTTTTCATCGGTTGCGTAACGCTGTGTGGAAGCTACCTGGTCTGTCGCTCCGCACGAAGCTTCAGGTCTTCTCGGCCACGGTCATTCCCTCCCTTCTCTACGCTTGCGAAACGTGGACCCCCCTAGTGGAGCATCTTCGCCGGTTGGAAACATTTAGGCTGGCCTGCCTACGATCCATCCTGGGTTTAACCAGGCTGGATTGTGTGAGGAGCCCACAAGTCCTTTAAAGATCTGGGCAAAGTCCCATCAGTGAGCTCCACCGGCAGGCAAGGCTGCGTTGGCTGGGTCATGTAGCCCGCATGCCCAGCCACTGCATGCCTAAACAGCTTTTGTTCGGCCGGATCGAGGGGGCTAAACGTGCGCGGCACGGGCTAGAGAAGAGATGGAGTGATGTGGTACAGGAGGATGTGGAGCTGAGTGGACTTGCCGATGACTGGTACCAGCGGTGTCAAGATCGGCCTCAGTGGAGGAGGCTCGTGAAGGACGCTACTGGGCAGTTGGAGGCAGTCGCCCTCCAACAACAACGGAGGGCGGAGGAGCGACGCTCACAACAACGAGCGGAGCGCCGGGTGGCTAAAGCACAGCAAGTTGGCACAGTAGGGGGCACAGGTGGTGCATCAGCCAGTCATCTCGGTCATCTCGGTCAGTCGACTCGTGGCACCTGGGTCTGCCCCGTGACCTCCTGCCAGCGGGCGTTCGACACTTCACGTGGCCTCAGGGTGCACATGGCCTGGCACAAGCGTCGTGGTGACGTCACCGCCACTTAGTGGCGAATGGCGGTTGTTGTTGTTGTTGTGTGTGTTTGTGTGTATCTTTGTGTGTGTGTCTTTGTGTGTGTGTGTGTCTTTGTGTGTGTGTGTTTTTGTGTGTGTGTGTGTCTTTGTGTGTGTGTCTTTGTGTGTGTGTCTTTGTGAGTGTCTTTGTGAGTGTGTGTCTTTGTGTGTGTGTCTTTGTGTGTGTGTCTGTGTGTGTCTTTGTGTGTGTGTCTTTGTGAGTGTCTTTGTGAGTGTGTGTCTTTGTGTGTGTGTGTCTTTGTGTGTATCTTTGTGTGTGTGTCTTTGTGAGTGTGTGTCTTTGTGTGTGTCTTTGTGTGTGTGTGTGTGTCTCTGCGTGTATGGCCGAAGGTGGGAGGTGGGGAAGGAACATTCAACGGGGGGCTGGAGATGGATTTGTCATGGATTTAAGGTAAGCGCGTAATTATGTGTGTGTGTGTTTATACCGCAGTGGTTTGTGTGCTGTGCCGGAAACCCCCACCGCCTGGGTTTGACTTCAAATCGCACACAACATGCGTGACACATGTTGTATTAGCTTGTCCATGGGCATCCCCTAGGTCGGCTCGGCCTTAAATGAGTTCCTGGTGCGGTGTGTCAGTATCACCACTGGGGGAGGCAAACGCGGCTGGGCGTGGTGCTGGACACACCGTGGAGCGCTCGTTCCGGCCTTCATCGGTGCCTCCTAGCAGCACTTGCCCCAGCTGTTTGCTGAGGCCATACGGGGGATCTTTGTCTTAATGGTCCGTGAGTTTGTGTGCGTGTGTGTCCTTGTGTGTGTCTCGGAGACTGGACACACACACGGACACACACACAATGTGTGTCCGTGTGTGTGTCCTTGTGTGTGTCTCGGAGACTGGACACACACACAATGTGTGTCTCGCAGAATGGAGACACACAAAGACACACACAATGTGTGTGTCTCGCAGAATGGAGACACACACACAATGTGTGTCTCGCAGCATGAACACACAAAGACACACACACAATGTGTGTCTCGCAGCATGAATACACAAAGACACGCACACACGCACACACACGCACACAATGTCGCCTGTTCTCATCGCTGGGTGGAGCGAGGCGCAGTGCGAGTCGGGTCCGCATTGAACGCAACTCGCAGTCGACGGCCCAACTTTGTTTGTGCAGCCAACAAAAGCCGAGAGGGCCCCACCCTCTCACACAAAGACAAAGATCCCCCGTGTAGCCTCAACAGACTGTTGGGGCAAGTTGCTGTTCGCGAGCACCTATGAAGGCCGGCACGGCACACGAGGGGGTGTCTTGGCCAGCACCACGCACGGCCGCCTTTGTCTCCCCGGTGGCGATGTTTACACACCACGCCGGGTAACTCATTTGAGGCTGAGTCGACCTAGGGGACGGCCCATGACCGGTTCGGATAATCGCCAACGATGTCGGCCGTGAGGGGGAATCGAACTCGGGTCGCCAGGTTCCTAGCGCAGCGTAGCGCTGACCGTTGCACCACCGCTCCCCAGATTCACGTACACACTACAGACACGCACGCACACATATTCACACACACACACGCGCGCACATATGTGTGGAGTAATGGTTAGCACACTGGACTTGCAGTACAGAGACTGCCCCGTGCGATCTCCGGGCGCGGCAGTTTAAACGATGGTGCCAGTTCCTTAAGTCCGGCCGACCATGTCCACCCAGCGGTTTTAATGGAGAACATGTATGTAGGTGTCAGATTTTGTACCAGTTAAAAGGGTTAAAACCTATTACAATGTATGTAGTACGTATGTTCAACATCTTTTGCACCGTACGTAGCCAACTGTGATAATCGGAGGTGAGTGGGAAGGACAACACACTAAACACAATAAGCTGTTCTAAAAGCAATGCGTTTGTCGATCTCGATGATGATTAAAAGTACAGAACTCCACTGGATTCTTAATATCGAAAGGAAGAGCGTTCCAGACGGCCGCAGAAGCGCATCTGAAACCGCGACCGTCCACCACAATTAGTCTGCTATGGTTGGCAGGTCACACGTGGTGCGGTAAAGTGTGGGTACTGCCGCCTCTTCTAAGATGTTCACTACCTCGCCTGGTGTGCAGGAGGTCGTGGGTTCGATCCCGACCCTGACGCCTGCTGCTGCTGTGTATTTGGAGTTCGGGTCTCTCTCTCTCTCCGTGGTCGCGTGGATTTTTCTCCGGGTCCTCCGGTTTTCGCCTCCACATTTAGAATCGACATCACCACGCGTCTCAGAGTCTTTGGCTGTTGCTATAAATGTGGACGTGATGAGCCACTTCGTCGAGCTCTCATTGGTGGCCAGGTCGCTTCTGAAAAAGATCTATACAGCTCAGTGGGGAATGCAAAGCAAAATAAATACATTTAAACATCTGGCCATCGTGGAAGAGTAGGCCGAATACCGCTCCAGAGGGGCTCTCTTGCCTAGATCTTCATCTTGCCAGCAGTGGCGTGAGTCGGCCATTGCAGGGCTGCGCCTTTGCCTTGTGCACGCGAGCTATTTAACATACGAGCGATGATTAAGTTGAAGTTCAATTGCTCGGGAAAGGGGCGACACACACATCGCTTAGTAGAATCACGCGTGGAGGAGGGTGTTTGTAAAGGGTTGTGCGAGAGAGAAAAAAAGCAATTACAAAAAATAAATGGATAATCCGAGTATTCTCCAAGTCCACACCCACTGACTCCTCCCTGACTCGTACTAGAGGCAAAGACGCCCCGTGCAGCCTGCACGGCCTGTTGCGGCAAGTGCCGCCTGACGTGGCAGTGTCGGTGCGACCAGCAGACCGCGGCAGATTCAGAGTTGCCCGCGTGTTCCGCTCGTCGCAGACGTTTCGCGGTTCGAACCTCCCGCGGCCGTCCTGGTGAATACCGCGCGTGCGTTATCCACGAGCACCGTTATGGTGCCAGGTGGAAGTAAAAATTACAATCTGGAGAAATTAATAATAATAGTTTAATTTTATATAGCGTCATTCATGCTAACAGCATCCCATAGTGCTGTACATGAATTATTATATATTCGGAGCAAATCCCAAGTACAGCCACAACCAAGAAAATGAAAACTCCACCACTACCTAGCAAAATAAACAAAGTGAATGAACAAATGAAAAGAAACGGCACCCAAGCACATAAAAGCACAAACGACGACACCAAGTGAGCACGGCAAACACACGTTGTGGCCGAAACGTCGTGAGAATTTTTATAACGTTTTATTTTTATTATTTTATTATTTCCCTTCTACGTGACTTTACCGAAAGAACCGAGAACATGAAGCCACGGGGTTCCTCAACACCCCCCCCCAACTTGGCTTGAGGCGGCACTTGCCCCGCGTCTGGAAGGTGCGCGCGAGTCGAGTGGGGGTGGACTTGGAGACTCCGGTGATTAGCCGTGAGTCGGGTGGGACGACGGGGGAGTTGGGAGCAGGCCACGTGCTGCAAACATCGACAATCAGTCCAGGGCGGCTCTCATCAGGGGTCTCGAAGCGTTGTGCAGGACACAGCAGCAGCAGACACTCAGCAGAACATTAATGCTACAAATGCATTTTAAGAATCATCTACTAAATGAACTGAACGTTTAATTAGCGTGAACGTATGAATTGTTTTTTTTTTTAAAAGCGCATTTAAAAATTGTCCGCAGACTCAGAGATCCTGATACCTGATCCACACACACGTGTCTCTCCACGTCACATTGAATACTTACAAAAAAATGTTTACGCAACTTATTAGTCGCACTCAGAGGGCTCTTGCTCATAACATCTGGCAGTCCACCAACATTCAATCAAGCGAGCCCGACTCTGCCTATGACACAACTGTGAGTGGAGCCGGTCCACGGTTGTACTGGTATGTATGTTGAACTTCTTTCGCACCGTACTTAGGCAACCGTGCTAAACGGCGGTGCGGGAGACGCACAACAAATGAAATACCAAAGAAGCAGTTCTAAGAAATGAGTTTTCAATCTACCTGGTTATTTAAAAGTGCTGAGCTCCAGTGGATTCCTAATATCGGAATGAAGAACGTTCCAGACGGCCGCAGAAACGCATCTGAAACTGGAATCGATGGGTTGCTTCAAAGAAAAAGACTTAAAATGCCACTTTGGGATACGGTCGTGTGACGGACACGGATATGGTCCGCTGATCTATTGTGGTTCGAAATCAACGACGCAAGCCACAGTCGTTCGAATGTGGACCACGCATCCAACACTGTGGACAACGTCATAAACCACGGCAGTGCACACAGGGCCGTCCGTCAGAATCAGAACATTGATTTACACCCGAGAAATCCGATGAGCTATAAAGTTATTTTCACAGATATCCACAGTGCCCCCCTCCCCAATGCCTTAAAACTGGTGCGGTGTGTAAACTCATCGCCACTGGGGAGACAAAGGCGGCCGGGCGTGGTGCTGGCCACCCACCCCGCTGTGTGCCGTTCCGGCCTTCATAGGTGCTCCTCGCTAACAGCACTTGCCCCAACAGTCTGTTAAGGCTATACAGGGGAAGTTTGTCTTTAGGGGCCGTTCATAAATGACGTCACGCGATTTTGGACGATTTTTGACCCCCCCCCCCTCGTCACACGGCGTCACAAAAAGTCAGACCCCCCCCTCAAATATGACGTCACAAAGCTCTGCCCCCCCATCCAAAAAAATAAAAATGCTTCAAATCGCTTTAAACTATTGTCATTGTAGTGCGTATTTAATGTGGCGCTGCACTCTGATGTTGCAGGAGAAAACATTTATTTAAAAGTCTATTTAATTAAGTAGAACGCGTTGTCTATATTTATTTAAAGTTGCGCATTTTGATGTGACGTCACATTTCTCAAACCCGCCCCCCTCGTCACACATCGTCACAAATGTCTGACCCCCCCCAGGTGCGTGACGTCATTTATGGACGGCCCCTTATTTGGTCTTGTGCCACCTGAATCGAGGCGTTGTTTCGTTTCTGCTCACGGCCGATCCGACAGGCCACGTGAGACTATCGATTCATCGAGCGGTCTATTCACTTAGTCGATTCGTCGACAAGCGATCCGCGGATCGAGTAACCCCATTGGTGAGGATGGCGTCGTGTGGCACGCCCCCCTCGTGTTTTGATTGGCTGAGGTTCGCGCGAGCGGCGTGAACGTCGCCGCGGGGTCTCACCCACGTGACGCAGCCTCACCAATTGGCTGTGTCGGGTGGTGGCGGGTTTGACGACACAACATTTATAGTTAGGGGCCGTCCTGGGGGGGAGGGTTGAGAAATGTGACGTCACATTAAAATGCGCAACTTTAAATAAATATAGACAACACGTTCTAATTAATTAAATACTTTTTAATCAATGTTTTCTCCTACAACATCAGAGTGCAGCGCCACATTAAATACGCACTACAATGACAATAGTTTAAAGCGATTTGAAACAAGTTTTATATTTGGGGGGGGGGGGGGGGGCAGAGCTTTGTGACGTCATATTTGAGGGGGGTCTGACTTTTTGGAACGCCGTGTGACGAGGGGGGGGGGGGTCAAAAATCGTCCAAAATCGCGTGACGTCATTTATGGACGGCCCCTTAGGCAATCAAACCCCATGAAACAACCTCTATGATGGATATTGGTCGCGAATTGCCTCCGACGTGTTAAACTGCGAGCGTCTGTGAAAGAAAGAGCTTTATAGCTCATCGGATTCCACGGGGGGGGAGGGGGTGGGGTTAAGGAATGAGATGAGAAGTGGGCGAGAAGGAGATGAAACACTCGCTCGGTGCGACTCGCGAGTGTTTCACGGTGGCGACGCCGAGAGGCGCCGCGCGCGTCCGCGGTCCCCCCCCCACCCGCGCTCATCGCGGGGCCCAAATGCGCGTCGTGAATACTCGCAGAGCGAGCCAGGGAGCGAGCCAGGGAGGGAGCGAGCCAGGGAGCCAGTGAGCGAGCCAGGGAGCCAGGGAGCGAGCCAGGAGCCAGGGAGCCAGGGAGCGAGCCAGGGAGGGAGCGAGCCAGGGAGCCAGTGAGCGAGCCAGGGAGCCAGGGAGCGAGCCAGGAGCCAGGGAGCCAGGGAGGGAGCGAGCCAGGGAGCCAGTGAGCGAGCCAGGGAGCCAGGGAGCGAGCCAGGAGCCAGGGAGCGACCCAGGGAGGGAGCGAGCCAGGGAGCCAGTGAGCGAGCCAGGGAGCCAGGGAGCGAGCCAGGAGCCAGGGAGCGAGCCAGGGAGGGAGCGAGCCAGGGAGCCAGTGAGCGAGCCAGGGAGCCAGGGAGCGAGCCAGGAGCCAGGGAGCCAGGGAGCGAGCCAGGGAGCGAGCGAGCCAGGGAGCCAGTGAGCGAGCCAGGGAGCCAGGGAGCGAGCCAGGAGCCAGGGAGCCAGGGAGCGAGCCAGGGAGCGAGCGAGCCAGGGAGCCAGTGAGCGAGCCAGGGAGCCAGGGAGCGAGCCAGGAGCCAGGGAGCGAGCCAGGGAGGGAGCGAGCCAGGGAGCCAGTGAGCGAGCCAGGGAGCCAGGGAGCGAGCCAGGGAGGGAGCGAGCCAGGGAGCCAGTGAGCGAGCCAGGGAGCCAGGGAGCGAGCCAGGAGCCAGGGAGCCAGGGAGCGAGCCAGGGAGGGAGCGAGCCAGGGAGCCAGGGAGCGAGCCAGGGAGGGATCGAGGGAGCGACGGCATTCGTGCGAGCCGCGCTGCGCTGGCGGTGACGGCGCTGGGTCGTTCCCTCGTCAGCTCGTCGGCTCGCCCGCCCTAGCATTCCAACACAGCCCCCGCCCCCCTCCCGCCCACGAACCACACCGCACCCTAACACCAAAGACAAAGGCGCCCCGGAAAACAGACTCGTGGGGCAAGTGCTGTTAGTGAACTCCTACAGCTACAAGACAGCGATCCACCGTGTAGTCTCAAAAGACTGTTGGGGCAAGTGCTGTTAGCGTGTAGCACCTATAAAGGCCGGCACGGCACACGAGGGGGTGGGTTGCCAAGACCACGTCCGGCCGCCTTTGTCTCCATAGTAGCGATGTTCACACGACGCACCAGGTACCAATTTGAAGCTGAGTAGACCTACGGGAGGCCCAGGACCGGTTCAGATAAACGCCACTGGTGTTGATCGTGAGCGGGAATCGAACTCGGGTCGCCAGGTTCACACCCCGCACGCACACACACGCACACACACACACCCGCACACACACCCGCACACACACAGCTCACACACACACACCCGCACACACACACACACACACACCCGCACACACACACCCGCACACACACACCCGCGCACACACACACCCGCACACACACGCACACACACCCCCCCGCACGCACACACACACACCCGCACACACACACACCCTCACACACCCGCACACACACCCGCACACACACACACACGCACACACACACACCCGCACACACGCACACACACACCCCCGCACGCACACACACACACCCGCACACACACACACCCTCACACACCCGCACACACACCCGCACACACACACACACGCACACACACACACGCACACACCCTCACACACACACACATGCACACACACACATACCCTCACACACACACACGCACACACACACACATACCCTCACACACACACCCGTACACACACACCCGCACACACACCCTCACACACACACACGCACACATACACACATACCCTCACACACGCACACACACACATACCCTCACACACACACACACGCACACACACACACATACCCTCACACACACACCCGTACACACACACCCGCACACACACCCTCACACACACACACGCACACACACACACATACCCTCACACACGCACACACACACGCACACACACATACCCTCACACACACACACCCGCACACACACCCTCACACACACACACGCACACACACACACATACCCTCACACACGCACACACACACGCACACACACATACCCTCACACACGCACACACACACGCACACACACACACACACCCGCACACACACACACATACCCTTACACACACACACCCCCGCACACACACACACACAAGTATCGATGCTGCTCCAGACGCGTGTACGGCGAGACACGCACACATCTCATAAATAACCCCGACTCCACAATGCACATTACGCACAACAATTGTATAGATGATAATTGATTCTTTACCCTTCTATCTGGCAACAAAACTGACACCTTTTTACAAGGAGTCATGTTTGAATAGACCGCAATACCTGCAGTCATAATACAAACAAAAGAACATAACTCTGATAATGTGCACTGTCATTGAAGTTGATTGGTCCACACCCGAGACAGCTTTCCTTAGAGCCTAGTCTCACATGGGTTGGACCAGATGACGCCAAAAGGCGCACTGGTCCAACCCATGTGAGACTAGGCTCTAAGGAAAGCTGTCTCGGGTGTGGACCAATCAACTTCAATGACAGTGCACATTATCAGAGTTATGTTCTTTTGTTTGTATTATGACTGCAGGTATTGCGGTCTATTCAAACATGACTCCTTGTAAAAAGGTGTCAGTTTTGTTGCCAGATAGAAGGGTAAAGAATCAATTATCATATTTTTACTGGCAAATGAGGTTCCCATAATTGTATAGATGTAGGCGCCACAATCGAGGTCTGGTTATGTTTACTTTCACCGCGAGACGAGGCGTTACTGGTTGTGGACGATGTTTGCCCTCTTGCCGAGGGCTTTTGACCGGCTTCGTAGCGCAGTGCGCTAACCACTCCACTACCGCTCCCCACACACGCACACACAGAGGTCGCGTTTCACACCCCAGACACAAGACGCACTCGAGTGCTGAGTGCGTGGGGGGGGTGGAGTGATAATGGTGGTGGTGGTGATTCCGCAAAGCGAAATCACCGTCGACACGAGAGCGGCCTCAGATGGTGCACGGGGAGAGACGCACGTGGGACGCGTCCACTCCGACTCGTCTCGGCGCCGATTGTTCCACACGCAACGTCCACCTGCGCCGCGCATCGCGGGAGGCGGCAGCCCCGCCTCGTCAACATCGCTTCCAATCCCACGTCTGATCATTCACGCGTTGTTCGGAGGGATTCTAAGAAAAAAAGGTGTATAAACAGGCGAAGCCAAATTTAATTCTATTATTTGTTTTCGTGAATTGTGTGCGTGCGTGTGTGTGCGCGTGTGTGCGCGTGTGTGCGCGTGTGCGTGTGTGCGTGTGTGTGCGTGTGTATGTGTACGTGTGTATGTGTGCGTGTGTGTGCGTGCGGGGAGCGGTAGCACTTAGCGCGCTGCGCTACGAACCCGGCGCCTCCAATTCGATTCTGGATCACGGCTAATACCGGATACGATTATCTGAACCTGTCCTGGGCCTTATCTAGGTCGACTCAGCCTCAAATGAGTATCCGGTGCGGTGTGTCAACATCATATGTGCTGGCTAACAGCACTTGCCCCTACAGTCTGTGAAGGCTACACGGGGGATCTGTATCTGTATTGTTGTTAAGTCCGCCGATGATCGGGTGATTCTGCTGCTGAACCTGGAGCGTGCCCCTAAGAGGTGGGGCCTCACCACCACCACCACCGCACCAGAACTGAGCGCCTGTCTGGGTATTTTGAGTTGTCCAATACTCCACCCCCTCAACTCTGCTGGAGTTACGAGAGAGTTGTGGAGCCGGTGGAGACGTTTCCGCTGCTGGGAAGCGTGCTCACAACCTGCAGAGGCCTCACTCCGAATCATCGGCGGCGTCACGCCGTGAGTGGAACCCACCTGGTGGTCATTCCACACGAAGCTCCGGGCCTTGTCGGCCACGGTGATGCCCTCCCATCCCTATTGCTTGCGACACGTGGACCCCTCCAATGGAATATCTGCGCCGGTTTGCAACATTACTGGACATCTGTGAAATGCTGAACGTCTGTGACAAAGAGCTTCATAGCTCATCGGATTTTGATTACGATTCGTTCAGGCTCGCCTGCCTACGATCCACCCTGGGTCTCACCCGGCTGGGTTCTGTGCGCAGCTCGCAAATCCTTGAAGGATCTGGTCACAATCCCACCAGTGAGCTTCTCCGGCAGGCGAGGCTGCGTTGGCTCGGTCATGCGGCGCGCATGCCCAGCCACCGCATGCCCAAACAACTTCTGTTTGGCAGAATCGAGGGTGCTCGTGTGGTACAGGAAGACGTGGAGCGGCGTCACGATCGGCATCTATGGAGGAGGCTCGTGAAGGGCTCTGCTACTGGGCAGTTGTAGGCAGTCGCCCTCCAACAACAACGAGCGGAGCACCAGGCGGCGAACACAGAGCAAGTTGACACAGTGGGGGGGACACAGGTGGTGCATCTGGCAGTCATCTCAGCCAGCCAAGTCACATGTGGCACCTGTGTTTGCCGGAGAGCCTTCGACACTTCACGTGTCCTCAACGTGCACCTAGCTTGGCACAAGCGTCGTGGTGTCGTTACCGCTGCTTGACGAATTGTGGCTGTTGTTAATGTTGTAGTTGTTGTTGTAGTTGTTGTTGCGTGAGCGCGTGGGGTTAGGCAGCGGTTAGCGCTGCGCAACGAACCAAACGATTCCCCCTCACTGCCAACACCAATGACGATTATCTGAACCGCTCCTGGGCCTCCCCTAGGTCGACTCAGCCTCAAGTGAGTAAATAGCGCGGTGCGTAAACGTCGCCACTCGGGGGAGACGAAGGCGGCCGGACGTGTTGCTGGCCACCCACCCCCTCGTGTGCCGTGCGGGCCTTCAGCGGTCCTGTCGAGGCTATTCCGACGCATCTTTGTCCCCGTCTCGTGCGGGTCGTCATCGCGTTTGTCTCTTCATCGCCACGTTGGTAATGCGCTGGTGGTGGCGGCCGTGCGCGGTCGAGGTGGAGCCCTGCAAGTTCCTGCCGGGCCGCGTAACCACGGTCGCTCCACTTCACCACCAAATTACTCAGCTGTACCACAAGATAGTACCAATTTTAGCGACCCCGGAATGATGATGGGCCGAGTGGAAACTTAGCGAGAGCATCAGTTAACAGCTGATGTTCACATAGACACACGCTTTGAAACCCACATGTCCGTGTCTTTATATGTATGGGGTAAAGGCGCTTCCCTGCAATTGCTCGCTCAGGCCACTGCTGGCGGAAGGGCCTCCACGAGAGGGAGCTCCCTCCCGAGGGTATTTGGCCTACTTTTCCACGCCGGCCGGACGTCGTGGAGTACCCACGCTTCGCCCCAACTATTTACTGACGCCGCTGGGTGGGCAGAGGCGCGGCGGATTTTGACGGGACGTGTTCATTGTTTTCACTGCCGCGCCCTGGAGATCGAATACAACAATTGACCTTGGGATTTGCACTTCAAATCCAGCAGCAGCAGCAAGACAAAGATCCCCAGGATAGCCTCAAAGGGGCTGTTGGGGCAAGTGTTGTTCGCGAGCACCTATTATGGCCGGTAGGGCACACGAGGGGGGGCGGGGGGGGGTTAGCGGCACGCACCACGCGCGGTGCCGCTATTCGACTAGAGCGGCAGAGGCAGACATTCATTCAGGCCGATTGAAAGCAGCAGCAGTAACAGCCCCGATGTATTTCTATATACATATATATTTTAATTTTACTGGCGCTGCAAGGTCAGACTCGCAGGCTGGGGCTCAGGGGGTTCGTCCGCCGCTAATGATATTGAGGTGCATTTGAATGTAAAAGGAGCGTTCACCCATTCCGCCCTGGCATAATGGTGTCAAGATTAGGGAGGTCACGGGATGTGGAATGCCAGCGCCCAGCCCCATTCACCCCCCCCCCTGCCGCCCCCCCTCCCTCCTCCCCCCTCTCCCCTCCCCCCTCCACCCCCTCCCCCATCTACCCTCTCTCCCCTCCTCCAGCCCTCCCGTCCGTTCCCGGGACGCACGGTGTGCGCGCCCGGGCAGTGAGGCCCCCACCACCTCCTCCTCCTCTGCGTCTGGAGTCGAGACGGGGCGAGGCACCCGGTTCTGGGGATTCATAATTGCCCGCGAGTGTTTGGTGCTGATGGGAGATGAGATGAGATGGGGGCGATGGTGATACTGGTGGTGGTGATGCTGTGATGAGGATGGGGTGATGGGAGGTCCCGTGGTTAGGTGGCTGAGCTAAAGAAGTGACCGCGATTGTGTGTGGTGGTGATGGGAGATGAGATGGGGGCGATGGTGATGATGTTGTTGTTGGGATGAGGATGGGATGATGGGAGGAGCTGTGGATCGTTGATGACCGAGTGAAGATTGTGTGGTGGTGGTTGTGGGAAGATATGGTTAGATGGGATGATGGTGATGATGAAATGAGATGATGATCATTTTGATAATGGAGATGAGCCAATGAGATGATAATGATAATGGTATACACAGTGGTTGTAAAGTAAATTGATGGTGATGATGGTGATGTTGAAAAAGAATAGATGACGATGACACTGATGATGCTGAATATATGGCTTTAAGAAATCATCATGATGTTACTGATCATCAAAAAATAAGCTAAATATAAAAAAAAACGTTCACCGATCGTGACTGTCATTAAAACATGAATTGGTGACCTAAAATTACGATGAAACACTCCGATTATAATTATGATATAACATTTAATTATTCATGATGATTGATGATGGTGGTATAAAGTGCTGATAAAAAATAATTATCGAAACTAAATGACGAGATCCAGATGAAACCAGTCGTGATAGTGAACTACACAATTTGAAAGGAAGAAATAATGGCGATAATTATGAAATCGTAATGAGATCAAAACATATTCTTGGTTCTTTCGGTAAAGTCACGTAGAAAGGAAATAATAAAATAATACAAATAAAACAATACAAATTCTCACGACGTTTCTTGAAAGAACCAAGAATATCAATCCCTACAGTCACGAAAGCTTTAAATCTGAGACCATAACAGATGATGATAATAACAATCTTAAGGCCTTGGCCGAATTTTTAAGATATGTAAAATGTATACATTCAACATCACCATCCAGTGGTGGTGATGATAGGGGTGATGATGATGATGGTAGTGGTGGTGATGATGGGGGTGATGATGGTAGTGGGGTTGATGATGGGAGTGATGATGTTGATGGTAGTGGTGGTGATGATGGGGGTGATGTTGATGGTAGTGGTGGTGATGATGGGGGTGATGATGGTAGTGGTGGTGATGATGGTGATGGTAGTGGTGGTGATGATGGGGGTGATGATGGTAGTGGTGGTGATGATGGTGATGGTAGTGGTGGTGATGATGGGGGTGATGATGATGATGATGGTAGTGGTGGTGATGATGGGGGTGATGATGGTAGTGGTGGTGATGATGGGGGTGATGATGGTGATGGTAGTGGTGGTGATGATGGGGCTGATGATGTTGATGGTGGTAATGGATAATAATAATAATGATGGGGGGAGCGGTGGTGCATTGCTTAGCGCGCTGCACTACGAACCTGGCGACTCGAGTTCGACACGAGTGCCGGTTACCTGAACAGGTTCTGGGCCTCCCCTAGGTCGATCCAGCCTCAAATGAGCACCCGGTGCGATCTGTAAACATCGTCACTCGGGAGACAAAGGCGGCCGGTGCGTGGTGCTGACCACCCACCCCCTTGTGTGCCTTGCCGGCCTTCGTAGGCGCCACTCCCTAACGGCACCAGACCCCCGTGTATCCTGTTCCAGACCCCCCGTGTAGCCGGTTCCAGGCTGTTCCAGGCTGTTCCAGGCTGTTCCAGGCTGTTCCAGGCTGTTCCAGGCTGTTCCACGCTGTTCCAGGCTGTTCCAGGCTGTCCCAGGCTGTCCCAGGCTGTCCCAGGCTGTTCCAGGCTGTTCCAGGCTGTTCCAGGCTGTTCCAGGCTGTCTTAGGCTGTCTTAGGCTGTTCCAGGCTGTTCCAGGCTGTTCCAGGCGGTTCCAGGCTGTTCCAGGCTGTTCCAGGCTGTTGCAGGCTGTTTCAGGCTGTTTCAGGCTGTTTCAGGCTGTTTCAGGCTGTTTCAGGCTGTTTCAGGCTGTTTCAGGCTGTTCCAGGCTGCACGGGGGATCTTTGTGGCTGTCTTTGGTAATGGATAATATCCTGACATTTTAAACGGCACGGTGTTATGTGTTTGTTCATCAGCGCCAGTCTCCACCGCGTGTAGCTGGCAGCTGTGAGAGCTTAGATAGAGACAGAAAGAGAGAGAGAAGCTCCCTCACGCTCACGCATTTTCTTATTTAATGCAGCTAGCGTGACTCTGGCCATGACACGCAGAGTCCTCCTCTCGAGAAGTCACCCTCTTGAACTCCTTCTATTTGGAGGGGAAAAAATAAAATTAATTAACACGCGCACGCACACGCGCACGACAAAACCCATATTTTTGGTGTTGAATCAAAAAATGTCAAAGGTTCCTTTGACATTTGTGCGAAATTTTTAATTTCTTTGCGTCGTTATGAAATCGACTTTGGGCATTTCGTGTCACTCTCCTGACCTGCCCCCCCCCACCCCTTTACGGCGGCAATAAGAATTACAATTAACAAGAAACGTACTGGCCTGAATCTATTTACTGCTGGATGAATTGCCTCTAACATGATGTGCGGGTCATAAAATGCTGGCGAATGCTGATGATACAGATTGTGATATAATTAAATGCTGCTGTTACTGATAATGCTGATGATATCAGGGATGACAACGATGATCGAGTAACGGTGGTGATGACGGATCCGATGGTCGTTATCACAACCGTGACAACACCGACGCCAGCCACTACCATCGTGACTACACCACCATAGTCATCGTGACTACACCACCACCATCGTCATCATCATCGTGACGACACCACCATCGTCATCACCTTTGCCCAGGGCAACTTTTTCACATTTATTTGCCTATCTAGCAAAACCACAACCCCCTTCTCTGGCCTTCTCTCAGAATCACCACAGCCCATGCCACCAAAGACAAAGATCTCCCGTGTAGCCTTAACAGACTGTTGGGGCAAGTGCTGTTAGCAAGTAGCACCTATGAAGGCCGGCACGGCACACGAGGGGTTGGGAAGCCAGCACCACGACCGTCCGCCTTTGTCTCCTCAGTGACGATGTTTCACACACCACGCCAGGCACTCATTTGAGGCTGAGTCGACCTAGGGGAGACCCAAGGACCGGTTCAGATAATCGTCACTGGCGTTGGCCGTGAGCGGGAATCGAACTCGGGTCGCCGGGTTCGTAGCGCAGCGCGCTAACCGCTACACCACCACTGCCACCCCACTGCCACCACCACTGCCACCCCACTGCCACCCCACTGCCACCCCACTGCCACCCCACTGCCACCCCACTGCCACCCCACTGCCACCACCACTGCCACCACCACTGCCACCACCACTGCCACCACCACTGCCACCACCACTGCCACCACCACTGCCACCACCACTGCCACCACCACTGCCACCACCGCTACACCACCATCATCATCTCCCCATGCACTGTCCACTTAACAATCCACCCATATCAGCCCAGTGTCTGGAATTTAACTGATCCTGGGGCAGCCCGAGGTTAATGCAATTCATCACTTTTTTTAGGGTGTGATCCGAGGAGGGTGGGGGTTGGGGGTCCGTGAAATAGATTTTAGGGGCATTATTTGACTGCTAAGTTTGAAGCAGACAATCTGTGGTGGCGAGCCGAGTGAATAATGGAGGAAAAAAATCTTCTCTCGCTCTCCTCTCTCTCCTCTCTCTCTCATTTTTGCCGTGGCTGCGAATAATTTAATGGCCATTTTTTTTTATTAATGGCTGAAATAATTATAGGTGGCCATTGTGAATTAGAAGCATGTTTCTTTTAATTGTGCTCAAAAATGTCTAATCTCTCCTCTTCATCTCAGCCCATTATTGCATTAAAATTAACCATTGTGCGACAAACGTCTAAGTGAATGGGTGCAGACCCAGGGAAATTACTGGCGATAGCTCGACAGAAATAAATCATTCATGAGGACAATTTCCAACAGAAAAAAAAAGTTATTTTGTTCAGCTGAATGACACTGCAATGGGGGGCGGAGGGGCAAAGGAGAAGGGGAGAAGGGGGGGGGGAATTCAACACAAATGTGTGCCAAGCCATTTCAGCCACACTAATGTGCGGTTCAGAAATTAATTATCTCGCTGCTATCCAGATAGCGGCGAGTCACCCCTCCCCCCTCTCCCTCTCCCCCCTCCCTTCCTCCTCCCCGCCAGATATGCCCCCCCAGCCCCCGTCCACCCCACCCACACAACTCTCTTCACCTTGGGATAATAATAGTAATACTAGAAATACTAGTAATACTAGTGATAGTAGTAGTAATACTAGTGATAGTAGCACTAGTAATAGTATTAGTAATAGTAATATTACTACTAGTAATAGTATTTATAATAATAATTGATTTAGCCGCTTGTGAACGCCAGACAGATGTTAGGGGCTGGGAGTGGGGGGTATAGCCGGAGACGAGATGGGTTTTATTGTTGTCGTTATTGTTGTTGTTATTGTTGTTATTGTTGTTGTGTTTTTATTATGTTGTTATTGTTGTTCTTATTGTTGTTGTTATTGTTGTTGTATTTTTATTATGTTGTTGTTGTCATTGTTGTTATTGTTGTTATTGTTGTTATTGTTGTTATTGCTGTTATTGTTGTTATGTTTTTGTTGTTATTGTTGTTATTGTTGTAATGTTTTGTTGTTATTGTTGTTATTGTTGTTATTGTTGTTGTGTTTTTATTATGTTGCTTTTATTGTTGTTGTTATTGTTGTTAGTGTTGATATTGTTGTTATTGTTGTTATTATTGATGTTATTGTTGTTGTTATTAATGTTGTGTTTATTGTTGTTGCTATTGTTGTTGTTGTTGTTATTATTGTTGTTGTTATTGTTGTTATTGTTGAGGGCGGCACGGGGCGTGGGGATAGCTGGCGTTCTGTTTGACAGACAGAGACAGACGGAAACAGACGAGACAGACGAGACAGTCTGCTGTGGGTGAGGAAGGGGGGCACGTGGAATGTTCGAACGCTCACTGCGGAGGAGAGGCTGCCACTCCTCTGTCGGGAGCTGGACCGGGTACCACCTGGATCTCTGTAGCATTCAGGAGGTCCGGTGGACCGGCTCTGGCTCCTGCCACCATGAGGGGTGGACAGTCCTCTTCTTGGGGCAGGAGACTGCCAAACAACAGGGTGTGGCTCTTCCTCTGAACAAAAGAATGAAGAGGGCGTGGGAGCGTGGTGGTGAGGTGTGGGAAGCTGTAAGCCCCAGGCTGCTTTGGGCTCGCCTTCCCATCGACCGGAGGCGAGGAGTGGTGGTGGTTACTTATGCCCCGACCGAAGACGAACATCCGTGGAGGGATGCAGGCAAAGCCGATGAGTCAGATGCCTTCTATGACCTCCTGTCACAGGTGCTGGCTAAAGTGGCCCCTCGGGACAGAGTCATCTTGTTGGGTGACTTCAATGCCCGAGTTGGCCATGATGCTGGCACATGGTCTGGAGTGATTGGAAGGCATGGGCCAGATCAGCTCAATAACAACGGTAGGAGGCTGCTAGATGTTTGTGCAGCTCCATGGACTTGTAATTAGCAACACGCTGTTCTGGCATCGGCGCATCCACACAACATCATGGATGCATCCCGGGTCCAAGCAAGAACATATGCTGGACTACATAGTGACGGAACAGCGGATGTGAGCCCATGTCCTTGACACCAGGACCTACCGTGAAGCTGATCTGCTCTCTGACCATCGACTAGTCATCTGTAAGATGCGCCTGCCATTCTTCCACTCCGGTGGTGGGCGTACCCCCAGGACCCCATTCCAACCTAATGTGGCCTGGTCTTAGCTAGCTGATGCAAGTGAGAATTTCATCATCGCTTGCAGCTGGGGTTGGCATCGTCCCCCACTCCTCCTGATGTCGAGGGTAAATGGGCGAGGTTTAGGACTGTGGCTCATGCAGCTGTAATGGCTGCTTTGGGTACGCGGTCCAGACCTCCCCAGAGACCCTGGCTGACAGAGGAGGTGTTCAGGATGGTTGAGAAAAAGCGACAGGGCCACTCTAATCGTCTACAGCACCCCACGTCAGAGAATGAGGAGGCTTACCGCAGCCTTTGATCGGAGGTTCAGATAGCCATGAGGCGCTGCAAGGATGGGTGGTGGTCGCGGGTTGCTGAGGAGATAGAGTCTGCCTCAGTGGCCCGCGATCACAAATCGCTCTTTAATTCCATCAAAAAAGTAACCTGCAGCGTCACACCTATTACCATCAGTAGGGGAAAAACCGGTGATCCAATCTCCGACGCCCAGGAACAGGATTGCAGATTTGCTGAACATTTTTGTGAGGTGCTGGGGTACGGGAAATCCTTCAGCCAGGAAAACATCGTGGCACAAAGTGGTGATGATCCTGCTGAGGCTGCGGTGCCTCAAATATGGGAAGAAGTCACCCCAGTGAGTGGCTGGCTGAGGTGCCATCTGTTGAGGAAGTACTGAAGGCGATCCAGAATCTGAGACCAGGAAAGGCACCGGGCAGAGATGATCTCTCAAATGAAATGCTGAGGGAGGGTCGCGTTTGTGCACAGACTGCCCTAAATGACATCATAACAACAGTCTGGACCACTGGACGGGTTCCGCAGGATTGGAAGGATGCCCTGGTTGTCCCCCTCTTTAAGAAGGGGGACCGCACAGACTGTAATAACTGCAGCGGCATCTCACTCCTCAGTGTGCCGGGAAAGGACTTGGCAAGGATTATTCAACATCGCCTTGCTAGGCACGCTGAGGAGAGGCTTGCGGAGCCCCAATGCGGTTTCAGGAAAGAGCGGTCCTGCACAGAAGCCATGTTTTCTGTCCGTCTGCTACAGCAGAGGTGTAGGGAATTCCCACAAGACCTACATCTCTGCTTTATTGACCTGGTCAAGGCCTATGCTACCATCAGTAGGCCTGGCTCTGGGTTGTTCTTCGTGCTTTCGGAGTCTCTGACCCTCTGCTCTCGATCATTAAGGACCTTCATGATGGTGAGCGGGTCCGGGTAAAATTACGTGGCTGGGAGTCAGAGCCATTCCCTGTACACCTTGGGGTGTGACATGGATGTCCTCTGGCTCCCGCAGTATTTAACATTTATTTTGACCACGTAGTTCGTGAAGCCTTAAATAGCTGTACCGGGGGAATTTCCATTTGGTACAGATATAATGGGAGGCTGATCGATGCCCGGGTGCAGTCAAGGGATGACTCCCTATTGGTTAACCACGTTATGTATGCCGATGATTTGGTAATTGCTGCTCATTCAAAGGAGGAGTTGGAGATGCTGCTGCTGACACTGGAGCGTGCCACTAAGAGGTGGGGCCTTACCATCAGCCCCACCAAAACTAAGCACCTGCCTGGGTATTTTGTACCATCGGACATTCCACCCCCACAACTCCAAATCGGTGATGGGGCAGTTGTGGAGAGAGTAGAGAGTTTCCCATACCTAGGCAGTGTGCTCATGACCGGCTCCGGTTTAACAGCAGAGGTCTCACTCCGAATCAGTCGAGCGGCAATATATTTTAATCGGTTGCAAAATGCTGTGTGGAAGCTACCTGGTCTGTCGCTCTGCACGAAGCTTCAGGTCTTCTCGGCCAAGGTCATTCCCTCCCTTCTCTACGCTTGCGAAACGTGGACCCCCCGAATGGAACATCTTCACCGTTTAGAAACATTTAGTCTGGTCTGCCTGCTATCCATCATGGGTTTAACCAGGCTGGATTGTGTGAGGAGCTCACAAATCCTTGAAAGATCTGGGTAAAGTCCCATCGGTGATCTCCTCCAGCAGGCAAGGCTGCGTTGGCTGGGTCATGTAGCCTGCATGCCCAGCCACCGCATGCCTAAACAACTTTTGTTCGGCCGGATTGAGTGGGCTAAACGGGCGCGGCACGGGCTAGAGAAGAGATGGAGTGATGTGGTACAGGAGGACGTGGAGCTGAGTGGACTTGCCGATGACTGGTACCAGCGGTGTCAAGATCAGCCTCCATGGAGGAGGCTCGTGAAGAACGTGACTGGGCAGTTGGAGGCAGTCGCCCTCCAGTAACGATGGAGGGCGGAGGAGCGACGCTCACAACAACGAGCGGAGCGCCGGGTGACTAAAGCACAGCAAGTTGGCACAGTAGGGGGCACAGGTGGTGCATCAGCAGTCATCTCGGTCATCTCAGTCAGTCCACCCGTGGCACCTGGGTCTGCCCCGTGACCTCCTGCCAGCGGGCGTTCGACACTTCACGTGGCCTCAAGGTGCACATGGCCTGGCACAAGCGGTTGTTGTTGTTGTTGAGGTGCGTCCCTCCCAGCCCCCCACTGTTGTGGGTGAGGGGGGGGGGCTGGGGGGGGTGTCCAGCGTGCTGAACTTTTGCCGCGGGGTGAACCACCCAGAGCCCCGTGCGGGATTCCAGCGGCGCCCTGGAGGCCCCG